>NW_022984809.1:159856-305658 GCF_010094145.1 Didymella exigua CBS 183.55
AGGAGGGTGCAGAAACATCTTCTAAATCTGATGCAAGCACGCAGTATGCTAGGTCACTGTTTAATAGCAAGTAGTTGTAGTTGCAGTAACTTGTGTTAGTCGTGCCAAGAGAAAATGGCCGGTTTGGTGATATGGCCGGCTCGGTGATAATCTACGTTAGTAACTCTAAAAAAGTTGGTAAGGGGTGGTGGTTTGGTGATACCTGGCGGCTTGGTGATAAACCACGTTATAGACAATAATAGTGCTAGCCAGCTAGCTTTGCCTCTAGCTGCTATGAGCGCTATGCCACGTGTCGTGTTCGTGCATATTCGTTACAATATTCTCTACATTAGTAAGCCAAGGTGGGTATCCTCACTTGTCCAGCTTCAGAACATGATGCACAGTCACCTCCTCTCTAGTACTTATTAGCTTTATTAAGTTGACCTTAAAATTGTGTTATAAGAGTGTTCTAGCACGTTGTTGTCTTAGTGTTCTTTCTAACACCTTGTAGATTATTGCAGCACGTGGAATAGTAAGAGTCGCGTCTTGTTTAAGAGCCTAGATAGCAAGCTGTATATCTAATTCCTTTAAGACGCTTTGAGCCTTATTGCGTTAAGACATTGCAGGTTGTATAAAATTTAGTGTGGTCTTAGCAAAATCTTGTCACTCGCCCGGGCCGGCCACTCGCCCGTGAGGTACGTTGATAGGTGTGTAGAATACTCCACCAAAACATTCGTGATAATTGCTTTTGTGTGTGGCTCTACAGCTTCATTTGAGTGGTGTTGAGTAGAATGATTTTCGAGCACAGGCCCGGGGCGTGCACGGGGCGGTGAAACACGGTACAGTCCGTGCGCAGTCAACGAGCCAGTTCAGTCAACAAGCCACCCCACCAATATGGGACAATCAAAAAGATGAGGTTATTGAGCCACACACAATAGCTATTTTCGTGAGATTTTTTGAGGTATTGCTATAAAGAAGCTTCTAGATCATTTGCACTGCTTTAATCTCGCTGGCGTCTTGAGTTGGCAGCTGTTTCTGCCAAATTTAGGTGGGGGAGACGCCTCAGGTGGACCAGCGTTAACCTAACTTAATGCAGCCACACCACAACAACGCTTTGCTAGATTTTCTGCTGCTTTGTGTGAGGCTTTTTGCTTACGCTTGTTTGCTGTATTGTGGCTTTTTTAAGTGGTTGCAGCTTGTTGTTGTTGCTTTTTAAGCGCCTGTTCTGCAGCGCGTTCCTCAGCGCGCTGTTTCTGCTCGCGATCACGCTTAATTCTGGCTTGTTGTTAAGCCACCTTCGCAGCTTCTTGATTCTGCTTTTTGTGAGCTGCTTCTGCTGCTCTTGCCTCTCTATCGCGAGTTTTTTTGAGTTGTAGCTCCGCGGCTTCGTCCAGTTCTGCGGCCTTGCGCGCGCGCGCGCTGGCAAGCTTCCTAGGACTGTAGAATACAGCACCGCCGTGCCAATTGTCGCCTTCTTGTGTAGTTAGTGTTGTAGACTTGGTCAGGCGCTTCTTAATGAGGTTAATTTCAGCGCGTAGCTCCGCGTTCTAGAGTCGTAGAAGCTTGTTGTTGACCTGCAGCGAGTGCAGGCCTTGGGACAGCCGTTTGGCTTCAAATTTGGCCTTGTCAGCCACTGCAGCATCAAAAATTTTGCGCAATTGAGGCCAGGTATCGCCGTCGCCTTGCTCCCCAATTCCTAGCTCGTCATCTTGTTGTTGTGGGCCATTGTTGAAGCGTTGAAGTACTGGGTCTGCGTCCATCAGCCATACGCCTGTAGCTTGGAAACTCTTCAATATAAGATCGTGAGTCATTGTAGAGCTCCAAGCTGGCCAAAAGTTGCTATAGAAGTCGCGTTTAGTGATCCTCAAGAGGCCTTAGGTTCGCTGGAGGCGTTGGGTAAGCTCCTCAGTGTAGTGCTTTGAAAGCGGCGCAAAGAGCACAACATCTAACAGCTGCAAGCTGTGGGTTAAATAGGGAGGATACACTATAACCATGATGCGTTTGGCTTCACAATACTCCAAAAAATCTGGCGTGAGGTGGCTGGCGTGGCCGTCAAGTATCAGAAGGCGCCATTGCTGGCAAGCTTTGGCTGCAGTATAGCGTTCAAATACCTGTTGAAGCCAGGCAAGTCCTAAGGCGTTATTTAACTATCCTAAAGCTAAGTAGGATACAAAAATTTAGTGTTGTTTAGCTAAAAGATTGTTAACCTAGCTTGATTAAACCCTAGAGGTGCCCTAGTAGATGAGAGCAGGCGGTAATGCATCTCCAGAAGCGCATACGCAAGCCAGCAGCGTTACCTATTCTCTGTTGCTATCTCTTATTACTGCTGTATGCTCTTTTGACTCATAAACTGCCTTAGAGAAGATCCTTTTAGTGTGGTGGGCAATGCTGACGTAGAAGCCTTTCTTATCCATATTGTACGTGTTGCGCTTGTCAATGCCATGTTCTTACATCTTAGAGTGTAGCAAGTTAAAGTACAACTTGTATTTATGCTTGTTGTCAGCCAGGTGACGCCTACAATCCATACTAGTGTTATATTTAGTGATGAGCTTGTCAGGATGGCGGTGTTGAAACCAGGTAATCCAGCTTTTGGAGACCTCTTGCTGCGCAACTGCGCTGCCAAAATTTTTCAAAATACTTTGTGTAGGTGGTACACTATCCCTTGTACACCTTTCTATGTATCTAATTAACTTATCCTCTTGTTGTAGGTTAAGGTTTTGTTAGTCTTTGGCCGCCTGTGTGTCCTTAGAGCCCTGTGCACCCTTGTGCCTTCGCAACAGCGTCGTTCAATCAACTCTAAATGCTTTTGCAACTTGGCAGTACAAGAATTTATCTCTAGCCTCACGCGATTTAATATATTTAATTGCTTCTTGAATTGGGTCCATGGTTGTGGAGTTATGACGCGTTGAAGTTGGGTGGGTTCATGTGGCAGCGGGGTTTGGGGTGGCTCGTTGACTGAACTGGCTCGTTGACTGCGCACGGACTGTACTGGTAGTAAGCGCTGCACCAATGTACCTGAGTTGAGGTGGCAGGCACGATCTGCGTGCAGCCGTTTCGCTTGCTGGTGTTGCAGAACAGATACAGCCACTACGAGCCCACTTTTGAGTGGCTGCTGCATTCGCTCAGCCTGCCATGCAAGACCGCGGCCGCCTTTGCGGAGAAAAAAGGGCGGCAATACATGGCTTTAGCGCTTACAGCTGGGTTCGGCGAATTTTTTGGCAACACTTCGAGCTGGAGGGATGCGCGAGATCGTGCGCATGCCGTTGAAAGACGTCAGGGGTGATGAAAACAACAGATTTACAATCTCGTCTGACGCTCTGTAGTAATCGCACTGAACTTCCAAAATTGCAGGGTTTTGAAGATTTGTAGAACTCGACGTTACTCTTGGCAATGTGTTATTTTTCAAAGGCCGAGGTGCGAATCCTCGCTAATAACAGGACGGGACGCCTGAGCCGCTGAACCCTCGCCATCAAGCCGCCCTTCGAATCAGCACAGAAGGGCGATTATGTGCAGAGTCATAAACGTGCTCACCGGATTGCAGCGCCCTTGACTTTAATAGTCTAGCGAAGTGCCTGACCGTTCAGGCCCTGAAGACTCACATCACATCATACCTACAGACACACTCTTTTCCGGAGGACAAGACGAACCTCCGTGAATCAGCAGCTAACCAACACTACCACAACGCCCTTTCCCATACACGAACAACCTCGAGCAATGGAGGGCACTGGATTCGCTTTTGACACAGCGGATATGGACTTCAACAACGTGTTCGCGACGATGCCGCAGCAGCAGCAGCTCGCGAAGCCTACTGAGGATAACACCTTTGGCTTCTTTGGTGACGAGCGCATCGACACGGCGGCATCTTTCATTGATCCGACTATCTTCTCGACCCCCTCTCAGGATATGAGCTTTATGCCCCAGACCCTTGTAGGTGCCAGGCGAGAGCACAGATGACGGTAAGACGGATGTACTGACGTTATCTAGGCCATGGATAACACTATGAGCAACGCGATCTGGAAAAGCCATCTGACACCGGAATCACTCATCATGAACTCCTTCCCAGCAACCCCTACACAATCACTCGAGATGTACCCAATAATAGATATCAGCACTTCGTTGGGTAAGAGGCCCCGCCAGCCTGATGCGGAGGACTTCACACAGTCTAAGCGCCACGAGACGACCGGCGACTACTCACTATCTTGCTCATCACAATCTCCACACATGGACGTCATTCAGGGCCTCTCAGATGAAGCTGCCGACGTCTGCACAATATGGTTCAACAATTATGCTGTACTGCCAAGCGATCGCCACATTGACTCGCTCAGCCAGCTCACAGGAGAGTCGGCCGATGCCATCCGGCAGTGGTTCGGACGATTGCTCAAGCAGGGTATGGGCGGCGCTGACTCCGCTTACAAGTCGCAAACAGATATGCTGCCAGCTTTGTGCTGGTCGGACTCCTACACAACAGACCTGGCAACACATCAGTCCGGAGGAGCTCAGGTACCTCAGCTTCTGACGTCGCAGCTTACACAGGAGAACATTGCAACTCCAGAAAGACGATCCTCGAACGACACAACAGTAGTTGGGCAACCAGTGTCGAATCTCCGTGGTCGGAAGAAGCGCTGTACACCAACTGGGGATCGGGACATGCTGGCCAGGGACCCGAACAAAATTTACCAGTGCACACGAAAGTGCGGCAAACGCTATGGGCGTAAGTGCGACTGGAAGAGGAGCGAAGAGGAGGGGTATCCATGTAAATCGTGGGTGTGCAGCCTATGCACATCTGAAGAAGTTGAGAATGTACGGCCTTGCTTCAGGAAGTACCATTTCGTTCAGGTAAGCGACGCTTGATTCATTGTTCTTATCACAACTTCTTTTCAGGCTACAAGATCTCTGCGAATCAGATTCGGGTAGTCCAGATGATCTTGAAGAAGGCATTCGCTGACTTTCCGATAGCATTTCAGGAATATCCATCCTGGTGTGAACAGCGATGAGTACGAGCGGGCGAGTATCGTGTGCTCTGAGACCGATTTCCCAAGGAACTGCGGTTTCTGTAAGCACAAGTTCGACTCGAGGCAGGACCGAATTGATCACATTGCCGATCATTTCAAGCAGGGCAAGTGCATGCTAGACTGGAATGACGAGAGCAACGACGATGATAATAACTCCGACAACAACGATGGCGACGACGATGACAACGACGACAACGACAGGCCCAGTGGCAACGGCTATGACAGTGCGCCTTCACACTTACCACCGCAGAGCGATCCTGGTGACTTCGGGCCTCACTGTTATGGCGGAGGCGACTACGCAGGCGGTGGTAGTGGCAGCGGCGGCAACGGTCCGAGCCTGCTGTCTGGCAGCTTCTTCCAGTTCCAGCTCTTGTCGAAATCGAACACTATCAATGTCACGAAGCGAACCCAGGGCGAGCAGGGGCAACAACGATCGAGCCCACACACCGAGACGCGCAGTTTCTCTCCCGACCCTTCCCCAAGCGAGGAGGGTATCTTATGTGAAGAGGATGCAACACCAACGCGAGATGACCAGACTTCTTTGACCGGAGATACTCTCTCCGGCCGGTTAGTTGGGGGGGCTCAACTCCCCTCGCAGCCTCTCGTGGCTCGCGGAGTTTGTCTAAGCAAGAATGGTGTTGGCCTCGTATCGGACGCTGCGACTCGACTTCCGACCGTACTGGACTCGCAAACTAATCCGACGGGTGGATTCACCAAGCACAGTGCAACCAGAACATTCGCGAGTCACTATACTGAAGATTCACGCATTCCGACTACAGCTGTACCAGATACAGCTCAGTTTACTACGGACCAGTTGAACCCCGATGTACCAACCGCACAAGCGACGCCAACCAAGGCATTCGTCCCGTCCGCCGCCGTACTCGACACGCTACAACAGTTTACACCGCAGTCATTCCTGAGTGTCCGACTACTTGGTGCTGGAGGCTTTGGTACTGTCGATGAAGTACTACATCGAGCGACGAACTTACGACTGGGTCGGAAGACGCTCAAGAATCGCGATCAGACTGCCATGGAAGAGCTCAAGAAGGAAGTAAGCATATTGCAGAAGCTTCGCCACCCTCACATAATTCGCTTCCTTGGCGCATACTCTAAGGGCGACAAGATGTCTATCCTTGTATCGCCGGTTGCCGAGACGACCCTTGCACTCTGGCTTGAGCAAGCAACCCTACAACAACCAGCCAACCTCGTCAACGTCGTCAGTAAGATGTTCGGATGTCTTGTGTCGTCAGTCCGGTACCTCCACGAACAGCGGCCGGTTGTCAAGCATATGGATATCAAGCCGCAAAACATCCTTGTTGCTCACGGAGACCAAAAATTCCCGCGCGTAGTACTGTGCGATTTCGGCATCAGCTCAGCCGACGAGGATCTACCCGATGGCCAGCACAAGCCACTCACTCGTCGATACGTCGCTCCAGAGGTTTTCAATGGCTTTGCTCGCAAGCAATCTGCCGATATCTGGTCTCTTGGATGTGTTTTTGCCGAGATGGCATCTGTGCCGTTCGGCCAGTCCAACTCTGTGTGGGTGAACTTCCGTCGCGAGTATAGCGGACGCACAGGCAAGCACTACTGGCAAGATGTACCAAGCCTACAGGACTGGCTATCAGACTTCCTCGAGGATGCTGTGTCCCCCACTGAGCGAAAGGTGGTGGGTACGCTCAAGAATATGCTCAATGCAGATCCGACCGAGCGACCGAGCGCAGCGCTTCTCTCCCTGAGCTTCACTCCAGCGCCATGCTGTCTTGAGTGGCCGAATGATAAGGTCGCATTCCCTGCACCAGACCAAGAGCTTGAAGCTGTAGAAGTACTCATCAGCAAGGGCGATCCCGACTGCTCCGACCACCATGACCAGAAGGCCAGCGTAGTCGTTGATCGCACCCCTGACGTCTTCAAGAACGCTAAGCACTGGATCGAGGAGTGCTCATGCTCCCACAATGCCTGTCGCCAATACGCACCAGCCAATGGCACCCTACCGACACGCCTCGTCGACACTCAGCCCAGGGGCATTGACGACAGCGTCATTTGCGTTGTTGATAGTGCTTCGATCACTCAATGCTCCGAGGACATACAATATGCTACACTCAGCTACGTCTGGAACAAGACCGACGTCACTCTGACCACTGCTCAACTGCGAGACGTAAAACTAGGTCTACAGCGACAGACACTGCCCAAGCCACTAGAGTCTGGAATACAAGCTGCACAGAATCTTGGCTTCCGGTATGTCTGGATCGACTCACTATGTGTCCTCCAGGACTCGGAAGTCGACAAGCGTAGCGAGTGTGCCGACATGGCATCGGTATTCCGCAATGCTGCACTGACAATCGTACTTGACCAAATCACCAAGCATTGCTCCGAAAATACCGACATTGTTTTGCCAAACGCAAATGCAAAAACACAACTGCAAAATTCCAACAGTAGCATGGATGCATCATCGGTAATCTCTTCGCTACCAGTTAGTGATTTCACCACGCCTGCCTTTGGTTGGGATACTCGCGCCTGGGCTCTACAAGAACGCCTCCTCAGCCGTCGCCTCTTACATCTTTGCGAGGGGCAGTTGTATTGGGAGTGTGCATCCCTGAAGGCCTCGGATACCTTCCCACGCGGTCTTTCGTCACTTGTCTGGGAGAAAGTACACAGCAAATCCTGCCACGATCGTCCTCAGCGCGGCACGGCTGGCTCCAAGTCGATTATTGTCAAGAACACGAGTCGCATGTCCCACAGCGGCAAGTCTGAAGTACATCCTCCACTGAGCAAAGCCAAGCGGTGCTCAGAGGCCACTGACTACCCCCGCGCTCAACATTTGGGCCAGAACTCGGGCAACTATGTTGATACCAACGCTACCCCGTTCTGGGACTCAGGTCATCGCCCACGCAAGGAGCATGGTAAGACCGCTGGACTGACTGGGCATCCGCTGGGCGACAGTCTTGCGAACACACTGGCGCACCAGCTTGCGTGTTGTAAGCATTCGCATCCGTGTGCTTCCGGAGTGGAAGATATAGTGCACGCTGACAGTTTTGCTGAAGAGGATGGTCCGAAAGTGTAGGCGTAGATGCATTCGATCGCAAGAGCTGGACTTCGCGTACCCCCTAGATCGTCATTCCCTATTCTGTTTTTGACATAGTTGATTCAAATTTGCAACGACAGTTCTGCGCTTTACGTCACTATGCACCTAATGGCCCCCTTGTGTTCTTATTCCGCCTTGGTCACTCACATCCTAGCTTAGATACCTTCGTGGTGCCAATGCTCTGGCGATCTTGTCACGGGCAGAAGAGGTCTACTTAGCAGGCCTACTTTGAGGTACTAATGTATGTACATTTTGCCTCCTTTTTGGCTGCAACAGATCTCTTGCCTATCAGATTAACCACTACGGCAAGCCATATTGTACTTGATATTCATTGTAATAATGAGCTTAAACTGAAGCCGTCTTTCATTGAAGACAGGACCCAGGAGACCTTCAGTAATCTGAATTTTGAGTCTGGGAACCAAATTAGACCTTTTGCACTGCGGGGTCAATCCATAACATTATCTTCAATTGATTGACTCTATTTACACAACAAGTCTCATGAAAGTGTGGTATACTAGACGCCAGCTCGTACTTTGATGATTAAGTGCATGCGGACTCTACCTATGTCACCTTTGCACGGGCTCCCAACCACTGAGCAAGGACTGCGACCACATTGACAGGATAGACAGCTCAACTTTTTTTACCTAGTATAGCCTCATTGGGATTTGCAGGTGTTTCTAAGGGTTTTCATACCATGGGTGAACGCTGTGGTCACATATTAAGGGCCCTGAACCAAAGTCGCGACATCCAGTAAACAACAAGTTATCTTCGAAAAAATTGGATTATTGCCAATCAGAATTTATATGAAGAAACATCTCTGTATGCCCGCATTTCTACATCCACTCCAGACCATATCAAGTCAAGGTGCCTGCAAACCCAACAAACGCCTTCGGAGCGGCACTCCAGATCGCTCACACCCGCAACAAGATGGTCTCAACCCTCGAAAATATGCCGACAACCAAAGTGCAATTCTTTGCGAACGGCATTCTGCACTCAATTGACATTCCCGGCACCCGTAACCCCCACGAAGTCGAGCGTCTTCAGGAGTACACCCAGAACACCACCTTCGGCACCACCAACCTCATAGACAGCAAAAGTAAAGAGCTCATCGCGTCCCTCCGCAGCTACTACCGCATGTCTGAAAAGTTGGTCGGTGGTGTCTTTGATGGGTTGTCTAGGCAAGAAGCCCTGTTTCTCAGAGAGCAGGGTTGGACAGAGGACAAGCAGTGGTTTGACGAGGAGCTGAGTGTCGAAGAGATGGAACTCTTGTACGGACAGGGACTGTCGGGGGCCATGGCCATCTTTCCCGTGTCTATTGCTGCTGCTGTCTCTAATGCAGTGGGTGTAATTGGAGAGGGTAGACCCTGCAGCCACGATACTCGGCGGTCGGTACCCTCTTCTTCCTTGACCAAGGTGGTAACTCCATTCACATCCAGATCTTCCTCGTCTGCTGCATGGTCAGTCGAGTTTGCATGGTCAGCCATGACTCCGCCATCTCGCAAGGTCTCCGACCCCCCTGCCCCTTGCAAAACTGGTGCAGGCTTCCACACCCGACGATGTCGAGAGCACCGTGGTATCATCTTCCAAGCTCGGCCCGACGCGTCAACCTCTTATGAGATTCTACAGGGGAGATGATATGTGATTGACCTGGAGTGAGTTCCACGTGCCTGGTGGGCCGCTGCCGTAATGACACTCATTTATGTTCCCTCGAGCGCAGCGTCCTTTATGGGCGAGCGATGTTTGCTCGTTGGGAGATCTTCTTTGTGTCTTGATGTGATTGTCAAAAAAAAGCCTAAGGAAGTTGGTAGTCTGGCTGTTTGTTGGCTTTTCAAAAGTACTTTACAATCAATCGATTTGCACATGTCTTAAAATGACTGGAGGCTGAACTTGGGCGGCTTCTACGAATATTACACGATGACGTACGGTCGAGGGTGAGGCTAGAAAGAAGTGAAGGATCGATGACAGTTCTTGATTCCCATCTGATTGTGATACTTGCTGATCTATTTAGTGCCCTGAGCACCGTGAGGCACGCCGGGTCTCCTCTTGGCCATACTTTGGCCAATGGCATTCCTCACATCCTTCTCCTGGTGCACAACGTTCTGCACCATGTATTTCTTCAAAGCTTCCCTGAGCTCGCCCTTCGCTCTTTCATCATCCCTGAATGGTGTCGACTCGAGCTCCAGTAGACGCGAGGCGTCTTTGTTGCACTCAGCTACGAACGCATTGAGGCGATCGATCTGCTGGTGCTGTGTGTTCTCGGTGTCGTTCGTAGGCTGTGTGGGGCGATCGGGATCGGGGCGATAGAGTGGCATTAAGAGAGCTAGGAACTGCGCGGCAGATATAGAAGCCTTCTTTGCGATGGCGATGATCTGGAAAGGTAGGTATGCAGGCCGCAAATTGAGGGCTGTTACGAATGGATTCAAGTACTTGGTCAGGATCGAGGGATGGTCTGGTCGCATGGCGGTGCGTAGCTCGAAGGTCGCGACCGCCAAAAGTCCGAGATATCGCCAGTACGAGCCATCCTTGAGGAAGCCCAACGCGTTTGCGCCGATGAGGAAGACGAGCAAAATGCCGTAGTTCGTCAGGGCACTCAGCAGTGTGTTATCAACGTAATCCTTGATAGTGATACATGACTTGCACTGATTGAGGATATCCGGTCCAAAGCGATCATATGCGAAGCGTTTGGCGGGGTCGAGAATTATATCGCGTGCGTGCTTCAGGTGGATGTAGTAGTCGTTTGCCGCCTCCCTATCGATACCAGGCGCGATCTTGTCAGGATGAAACCGTATAGTGAGCTTCCTAAACCGTGAATTCAGGTCACTCTCGTCGACATTAATCGGTACGCCAAGGTCGTTGTAAGCGTTGCTCGAGCGCTGGAGGTTGAAGTCGACTTCATATATCGTAAATGCGAAGTATGCGAGGTATACCGCGATGAGTATCTGGCGGCGGTGCTTGACAAAGCGGACTGAGCCAGGCTGTGGTTTGGGATCGCCTGCGCGAATAAAGATGCTGTATAGGATGCTTTGTGCCCAGCCGGCAGCCTTGCAGTTTTTAGTCAGTCATACGAGTGAGGAGGGTGGCGGGTGTTACCAGAGGTATTAAAAACTGCCACGCAAGGAAGGGCCCCAAAGCGTCCCAAGACACGCTTGCTCTAGCCATATTGTCGTGTTACTTATTGACTATCATTTGGTAGTTGGTGGGGATGCGTGAGGGTGTCAACAATTGCGCGCGACAAGTGGCATCAAGCTCGAGATACCACCGAGGACCCGCTTAGTCATCACTGCCGTGCACCTTTCACGACACGCATTTCGACTCACTTACTCATAGTCGTCCAGCCAACGCTGCGAGGAGCGAAATGTGGATGTCTTACTTATACAACGATGTCACGATCAAGGCAACTTCAGTTTGAATCGAAGCGGGAGATGCGAACGGCAACTTATGAGGAAAAATTCAATGGAAGTAGTGCGTGTTGACTATGGGTATAGGGCGGTCTATCGACTGTTCTAAGATATCGAAGAAGACAAACAAAAAAGGATCCCATATCGTCCTACTCCAAGCTCATTACTGGAGAGGAACACAAATTTTGACTGAAGCGTCGGGTATATTTCCTCCACATGAACCAACCATACATCGGCAAGCCGGTGCTGACGCACACTCAGTGCGCTCACTCGCAATCGCAACGACCAGCGCTCAAACTCTAAGCAGTCGGGGCGCCACGAGGGAGTATATCCTCCTGGCCTGCGCCGTTTTTCTCGCTGCTCTTCTTCTCGTTGTAGTCACCGCCGGAACCAGTCTCCTCGTCGGAGGTGTCCTCCATGCCGTACTCGCGGTTGTAGCGAGAGATCTCGGACTCGTCCATGACGGGAAGCTCCTTCGCAGCCAGGACGTAGCTCTTGTTCTCGAGATAGCCCTTGGCGAAGATAAGATCAATCTCCTCAAGAGAGCGACCAGAGGTCTCAGGGTACAGGAAGTAGATGACGGGGAAGAAGAGGGCGTTGAGGATGGCGAAGAACAGGTAGGTATAGGCGCTGATGCTGGAGATCAGGACAGGAGTGATCATGACAATGAACTGCATCTGTTAGCAAAAGCACATTGATCAATGATGGGGTAAACTTACGAAATTCCAGAGCCAATTGGAGATAGTGGAGGTGGCATTGGCCTTCGCGCGAGTCTTGATGGGGTTGATCTCAGCGGGGTACAACCAGGGCAGAGGTAGCCATGTTGCACCAAAGAAGGCAATGTAGGTGAAGAGACCAACAGCGGCACCCTTGGCGGCAGAGGAAGTACCGGGGAGCAAGCAGCCGAAAGTAAGAATCATAGACAAGCACTGTCCGACGGTACCGATCAAGAAAAGCTTACGGCGACCAACACGCTCAACAAGGAACCAAGAGGTGGTGGCGAAGATGGAGTAGACGATCATGTTGATACCACCGAGCAGGAGGGCCAGGTTGTGGGTTGTGCCGAGAGCACTCTGGAACAGAATGGGGAAGTAGTAGATGACGGCGTTGCAACCAGAAAGCTGCTGCATCATCTGAGAAGAAGCACCCAAAAGCATACGACGGAGATGCTGAGACTTTCCGTTGGTGAGGACAGCAGAGAACTTGGTCTTGCCACCACCACCAGACAGGCGGATGGCCTCCTTGATGATGCCCATCTGGACCTGTACCTCGGGATCCTCGCGAGGAAGACCGTTCAGGGCAGCCATAACAGTTGCAGCCTCTTCCTCGCGGTGGTGGGTAAGTAGCCAGCGAGGAGACTCGGGCAGCTGGGTCATCATCACGATGACGATGACAGCGAAGACACATTGGAAAGCAATGGGGAAGCGCCAGGTGAAGTCGTCGGGGCCGTAAAGACAGCCGTAGTCGATCCAGTAAGCAATCAACGTGCCGATGGCGACGTTACCGCCCTCAATGCAGATGACCTTTCCACGGTTCTTCGCACGGCAGCACTCAGCCTGGTAGGTAGGAATGGTTGAAGTGTTGATTCCGTTTCCGATGCCAGTGATGCATCGTCCAATGATAAACTGCGCAGTAGCGCCGCCGTTGGGTGGAACTGCGGTAATCTGGATAATGACACCAACGATCATGACCACAGCACCAAGGAAGATAGAGTTGCGGCGACCAAGTCTGTCTCCAAAAGCGAAGATGAAGCAGGCACCGAGGAAACAACCAACGGCGTAAATGGCAACAACAAAACCCTCATAGGTGGGGTCACCATCGACCTGGGGAAAAGCTTCGACGAATGCGGGGGCGGAGACGATACCAGACATAACACCTTGGTCATATCCGAACAGGAGGAAATCGGTGGTAGCAACGATGGTGATCAGGACTTGCAACATCCTGCCGGACTTCCCCCAGTAAGTGGGAATGCCCGACTCGTTTTCTCTGTGAGGTGCCATGGTGAGGACTGATCAACGAAGTCTGGAGAGAGATGCTGGGGGTTGAAGGGCGGGGAGAGGGTCCCTCTTTAACTGATCGTCTCAAATGCTACGAACCAAAGCTCGGCAGCCGCTGGTGTGAAGGTAACGACCATAGGTCCACCCGGTTCCACAATTACCAACATCGCTCCGACACAAGAAGCACACTAGATAACGAGATTTACATTATCTCGGACTTGGCTGTGGTTGCATCGCTCAGTGATGTCGCTGACGGCTGAGGCGTCAAACAAACAGTGGGTATAAGGCGAACCAGACAGGGTCCTGAGTGGACCAAGATCCCTTGGAGCCATTCCTGGAGAGGAGCGGAGTACGCTTGGGTGGAACAAGAGCTCGGCAACCAGCAGCTTTCGTCTTAGACCGAGGCTCCTCCGCTTTGCGTCATAGCCCCATCGCTCGGTATCGAGTCCCTCCCTCGAGCTGGGTATTGCGGAGGATTATTGGGAACCTTGCTGAGTCGCCCTCAACGCCGGCGGATAATAGGATTCTCTTTGGATCTTCTTTTCGAAGTGCTGTCATTCAGCGCTTCCGTTCTTCGAGAACACAAACATACATCATAGCTGCAGGTACGAAGACTCTGTTTGGGCTTGGTCGGGCAACGTACCATAATCACTCGATAGCGCCCGAAGTTTTCGCAGGAGGCAGCGTTGCTCGTCTCAACATTCCCATGTTGACGTCACAAACCGGCGACTAAACTCATGTCCATGCAGGGTCGAAACGCCCGTGCGGTGTGCGGCTCTGCAGCCTCTTCGTCTTGGCGCCGATCTTGTCCGGCTTAAACGTCTTTGGTGGAGCCTCAAGCCTTTGACTGGCGGCCGGGAAAGGCTTTCTCAGAAAATGGCAACGCTACCGCGCCAACACGAGGAATGATGTGATGGGGGGAGACGGGTAACAGCGACGTCATCGCAGTGAAGACCCTCAATATGCGCAATTGTTTGGAGGACACGATAGAAAAACTTGGTGTTGAGTGAGGTTTTTTGGCTTGGTGACGGCAGCGTCACGGATGCGGACCGCGCGGTAATTGCGGCATAGGTGTGCGCGGGTTGGAGAGATCTGTCCGTCAATCACAGCTGGCGTGAATTTCGCTGATCATGATACCTTTGCAGCCTGAACAATGCGGTGGGCAGATGTGCGTGGGGTTTTGTGGGTTCCTGCTGGAGCGCTTACTAAGTAGCGTATGCGCTGGTAGGCCCGGTACTTCCCTCTTTGTCAACCCGGCGCACCTGCCGCTTCAACACACGCATCGTTGCGCCCGGAAGCGCTGACTATCTTCACCACTCTCAGCGACAACCTCGATCTTTGACCAGCGAGAACCGTGTGCGCGGTTTCAGCATCCCTCAGATAAACACCTAGAGAAGTGTCCCAAGTTTGAAGTGCCAAACACCACGTTCCTGCAGGCACGAGCCCCACTGTGCAGTGTGGAGGTCCTCACCACGTCCTGCAGCACCGTCCTCACTCCACCGGCTATGACGGCGTTTTCTGCGAGTATATCACGAATCTGCGTCTTGGGCCCCAGCTGAATTACCTGACCTGACTTCTGAGCCTCTCGTTGTGCGGACTACTAGCGTGCGCTGCATCCGGTAATTCGACCCACATCGTAAGAAACGCACCTCTCACCGTATATGCCAAATGTCTTGGGAACGACGTTTGAGCCTAAGCGAGGCTGTGTTGAGCCTCATGTATGCACTGACTGAAGTAAATCGTTCGGCAGGACCAGTCGGTCATTGTCGTGGTGTGTTGTCCAGAGGTGCCGCCCGCGGAATCCTTGGTGGCACAGGACGAGGCTCACTGAGCCGCCTCGGTGCAGATTTCTCCGTCCAATAGCGCTGCGGTAATAGGAAACCATGCCCAATTGCTAGCAAGGTCGCGAACGCAGGTGACGTGCCTGATGCGGTCGTATCTCAACACCGAACAGCTGTTACTTGGCGACTTCGATCATTCCTGCTTGCGTGCGGTGGAACTTTCAGCAATAGGCAGCCAAGAGCGGACGAGAGATGTCAGAAACCACCCATATAGGTATCACTCCTTGGCCTCTTCGTGGCGGACGCTTCGTCGCTTGTCGACCTTCATGAACTGACTTCCCTTGCCGCAGCGCTGCATCTTTGTCTGACTCTGACATGTTGCAGGGAACTTGCCAGCTCGTGGAGATTGGATTTGAGACACGCGCAAGCTTGCCCACTTGACAGGTCTCTACATGTTTCAATCTCTCCACGGACTACGAAATCGTCGTTGACTTCACACTAATTCAGTCCAAACCTCACGATCACAAGAAAAGCAATTCACACAGGCATAAAAAACACATCCTCTTGTTGTACTCGGAAAGCGCTTTCCCCAGACCTCGGTTTCGTTTACTCACCTTTCATGAGATGTGGAGAAGTTCCAGTTTTCCACAACCCCATCACAAAACCACGAACCGATAGTGCGACAGTACCACTGCCGCACGGCGCACAGTGGTAAGCATGCGCAGGTGATCCGATCAAGCGCTGAAAAGCGTCGCCTCCACGGTGACCCCAACTTATCGGAAGGTCGCCTGAAAGCTGGAAGTCGGGGAAGGCGAATGTACTCCAAGCAGAGGCTCTCCCCACTTTTAGGAATGCCGATCGACGATGTATGGCCTAATAGAAATGTTCAACGCAACTCCAGAAAAGCGAAACTTAGCTCACAGATCAAGATGCCAGACCCCTGGCTGTTGTGATCGACGCAACAGACAGTTCCACATGCTATTGGGTCGGGCGTCAGACAGCAGTCAATCCTAATCAAACCCGTAGGTACTGCTTCCACACGACCAGTGCGTCTACACATCTACTCTGACTTTGCGAACCATCCAATTCTACTATACCATGTGTAATCACAATTTCGCACTCGGACTCAGCACCTTCTGCACCAACTCCAGCACCCTCTCTGCCGTTCCCCAGCTCGCCTGATACCCAGCGCCCGAATGTCCATAGGCATGCACAACCGGTACATTCCACTTCTGCTCCTTCTCAATCTCAATCCTTGGGCCACCCTTTCGACTTGCTGTAATCGGTTAGCTTAACCCCTCGGGTTCATCTGCTACCGTCCACTCGCCCACATCCAAGGATCTCACGCATAAGGAACACTCACGTCGCAATCCAATGTTTCTCGCAATAATTTGGAGGTCTTTCGGTGTTCCCAACTCAGGCGCAAGCGCACACGCGCGTTCAAGAATCTGCGCTTCTAGCTCGGAGTCCCACTCAGCGCTCCAATCGTTATCCTGGCGGCTACCACCAAGTATCACACCACCGCCAAGAGTGCGCGGGAATACGTAGGTAGTCGTGGGATCGATACGCTTGGGGCTGCGGTAATACCTGGTGTTGTCAGTTCCCAGGCCTTCGATGCGCAGCATCCTGCAAGCGGTAAGTGGGAGTGAGGTAGGGGAAGCACGGCTTACGTGCGATCAAATTCGTACATTCTTTTCATTGGCGTCTTAGGGTCGGCAACCAGTACGGTCTGCCCGCGCGTCGGATACATACTCGTGTCGCGGACGTCATCGAGGTTGAGCGCGCCGAGACCCGAGGCGTTGAGTACGAGGCCTGTCGCAGGGTGGGAGGAGAGAAGGTCGCTGATGGAAGAGACTATTCGGCGCTCTAGTTTGACACCTTTGCTTAGGGCTTGGGATTGTAGCCTTTTTGGTTAGCGCCTCACTCTCGTTCTTTACAACGAACTAATGAGGGAGACAGGAGGGCGAGGGGAAAGGGACTAACCACTGCAAATAAACCTGCGTGTTAATCCTAAACGTGCTCGGGAACTCCAGCCCAAATACCGCTCCCTCCGGCAGGTCCTTCTCATCCAAATACCGCAATCCCCCCACCAACTCATCATACCAGATCTTCCCCGTCTGCGGCGTAAGCAAATTTGTCTGCTCGATTGGCGCATCCAGCACCGCCCACATCTCTTGCCTGCCGAGACCTGCTTCGTTCCCCTCCCCAATCTTCACAACCTGGCACCCGTGCACGCTGCGCCCGTCCATAAGCTCGCCAAATCGCTGGAAGGTGATTCTGTCGTAGTTCTCGAGGGGCCCGTTATCGTTCGCCATTGAGGACCAGTTTGCGCCTGCCCAGGGAGAGGTGTATTCTATGCTGCGGTCGCCGGGGAAGTGCTTGGCGGTTATGGTTATGGTAGCTGAGGGGTGAGCGTGGACGAGGGCGAGGGCGGAGGTTAGGCCGATGATGCCGGCGCCGAGGATGGCGATGTGCTGGGGATCTTGAGTGGACATTTTGGTGTTGTATTTGGTATTGCCTTGACTGGACTTGGTCGTTGGTCCAGGGCTGTAGTAGTGTGAGTCGGTGGCGAGACGCCGAGTGAATCTGGTTCAATGATATGGTGTTGAGAACCGAGACTAATATATATCGGCTCCAGAATCCTCTACTTCGTTCGATGAGTCGACAATTTCGGCTTGTCTTATCTTGAAGTCGAAATACTGCCAAGTGCGACGGATGACGGGAAAGCCACAATTGCAGGCAATGCTTACGAGATATGCTGTACTCAGCCTCGACCGGGTCCTTCTTTGATGCCGGACTGTGTATGTCCCAGTTATAATGACAAGAGCCTGTGAAATATTGAAAACCAACTTACCCACTGTCCAATCGGAGTCGGTGGTGGAATATCGGTGTTCGAGGTTGCTGTGATGTTGGGATTGGAATGAGTCACCTCACAAGACCGGCATCCGGACCGTTCCCCTCACTGGGCGTAGTGTATACTAGAGTCGACTGGGTGACACGCATTGTGGAAGACCAATATATTTTTTGCAAGTGACATGAATTATAAGTTCCGAAGATGCGTAAAGATGGTTTATTCATGGAAAGGTATCAACCTGGGAATTGATTCTGTCGCGGTAATAGTAAGGGGTATCTGGAAGAACAGTACGCATGTACAACAGATCCAAAGCTGCCGAAGCATAAACAAAATTGCAAGACGTTCGCGGCAGATTATGTCAGATAGACGCTTTTCAGTATCCGATTAGACAGTCATAGAAATCGTTAAGATCAATAAACTGTTGCTAAGCAGAACCCTTGATGAACCAGTCCGAGCTAGCATCGACCATATAGTTTGTGATGTTCGACTCATTGCCGTAGCCGCCTTCGGACAGTGGCATGTTCCCATCTGCGGTCGTGGGATACGTTGTCATTGTGTCTATGGAAACAGGGAGGCGAGGCATGTTAAAGAAATCGAAGACGTCAAGGTACTCCAACTCGTTCGGTGCTGGAGTGCGAGCCGGTGTGACTGAAGGTAACCCGGCAGCGCCGTCAAATTTGGGCTGACGTGCGATAAGGAAGTCAAGATCGAATGCGCACCGTCGCATATCAGCCAGAATCTTGACTGTTGATGGCGTAACCCGCTCGCCGCCCATGCCGGCGCTTTGCTGCGACTCCTGATATTCGGACAGCACTCGTGATAGGAGATTCCCGTAGCGTACGGCTACCTCCCAGTACTGACCCAGGTCTTGCAAGGTGCTCACCAAGATGTTGATGGACGTATCGACGCGGTGGTCAATTGTCGAGCCATGGACCAAGAGCACACGCGCGGCTACCCAGCAGGAGAAGGCAAATGGTGGGCCAAGTTTGGCGAGCAGGCCGTTATCACGCACCGATGCGCAAAGAGCTGTGATGTTTTCCACGGCGCTTAGACAACGCTGACTGGCACTGAAAGATGGTGTGAAGATGGGCGAGCGATGAGTTGGATACGCTGCTGACGAGTGGAGTCGGATAACAGTTCTGTGGATTATTAGCTGAGATTGAAACACAGCGACGGGCTACATGGACTCACGTGTGGAAGGCAGCATGTAACATCACCAGACCACTATTGAGGGCCTGGTTGCCTCCTGGCTTCGAGAAAACTCTTGCTGAGTTACCATACTCGGCAGGAAGGTTGTACTTCCATTGCTCAATGGCATTGTCAAGCTCCCGAAACTCACTCTGCCACTTCTCGACGTCAGATAAAGACGTAATGTCGACAGGCTTCTTCAGGAACTTGTGTATTCTCGTCAGAATCCCCAGAATTTCAACATAATATGAGAACGACCCAAGGTTTTCGGGGCGATTCATACTATAATCTGTCCTGATTTTTGTGTGGAACCATCTGGTCTCGATCGGTACATTGCGAGCGTAAAGATCGTCTCGACATGGTAATCGCCTGTCGATCTCGTTCTCATCCAAAGCAAACTCGAAAGCTGTTGCCACGGTTGCATAGCGATCGAGGACATAGATCATCCAGAACAGCCTGCGGCGACTTTCTTCCTCAATCCAGTCTTTGGGAATGGGTAGTACGTTGGCGCGCAGTGTGTAAATAGACGCATATTGGGGTGCGACCATCGGCGAATACGTTTCCATGGACAGTCCCAACTGTACCACAGAACGTGTTATCAGCGCAAGCAGGTTCCAGCCGGGAGGACCATTGGAGCAGCCAACCACGTCCAGCGCAAGGATGACAAGGGCTTGCAGAGACTTGACAGAACTGTTCTCGATGCCGTACAGCAAAACCTTCTCTTTTGAGTTCTTGTGATATCGCGCTCGCTTGTCCGGAGTCAATCGCTGATCAGACGAGAATTTGACAGTAGTGGCCACAACCGAGTGTAAAATGATGCGATCAGCCTCGTCCAGACTTGAATCACCAAACAGTGAGTTCAGCGTTGACTGACGGTGCAAGATTGGACACCATGGGTATATGTGCTTGAAGAATAGGTCCACCAACCCGTATAAGAGGTCGTACGGTGGGAAATCCGCATCCGCTTGGCCCAGCGCTCTCGACATGGATGGCGCAAACTGGTCGGTGCCGCCAAAAGGCGTATACCCATCACGCTGCAGGCCTCCCAGTCCTGACTGCATATCCTCTGGCTGACCACCGTAGCCATTGCCTGAGATTGAGGCTGATCTGGTGTCCAATGTATTGCCAAACCCATTCTGCATCGCGTTTTGGGAGGGGAAGGTTGACTGCGGCTTTTGGATGAACAAGGCAGTTTCGGGACGGGGGATATGGGGCGTTTGGATGACTGGTGGGCTCCGAAAAGTGGCCACCTCTTGCGGGGATGGCCCGGACGCTGCTGTCTGCTGTTGCGACAGATGGTTAATCTGCGACTGCTGTTGAACGATAAGATGCTCCAGTTTATCTAGGCGCGCCTCTGCGTCAAGTCAGCTAGATGATTTGAAAGAATGCCTTCCAGGTAGCAGAAAAAGCCAGCTGTAAGATTGGTGCCCTGGAAAGTACGAGGGGCAGTCAGAGCTTTTCTGCGCATCTGCAAGCAGATACAAGCTGTGGGGACTGCTATCATTTCTGTGTGTAGCCGACTTCCTCTGCGAGCAACGGGCGATGGGACTTACCAAGCTCACGTCCATAACCAGCCCTCAAGCCGGGCTTCTTGCGCGGTAAGTAGATCTGTAAAGCTGTCAGTCGAGTGTCGCGAATGTCGTGCGACCTACATTCACTTACACATGTCGAGTGGTTCTTCAGACACCAACCACCTGCAAGGTACGGATCAGCACACGATCGAGATCAAGATATTTCTACGATCAACTCACACGCTGGGTGGCCGCGATCGCACTTGACTTTGCGCTGCTTGCACGTCTCGCAGCTCACGCTTAATTTCTCACGTTTGCGCTTCGAGCCGCTCTGGCTCCTACCTCCGTCCTCGCCGCTCTCATCCTCTCCAGCGCTCCATACTTCGTGCTCGTCGTCGGCGGGTGAGTGGTGAGACAATTTTGACGCGCCATTAGGACTGGCTTCCTGGCAATGCGCAGTATTTGCGCCGCTCGCAGCCGTCGCATCCATGGTGGGCGAGGCGTTGGGAGCGCGCTCGCTGAGCGTGAACTCGGTTTCCTTTCTGCCGAGGTGGGCGTGATTTAGCGGGCGGGGTTATGGGTTTTCGCTCTACCCCAGATTGTGTTTTCATGGTTTAGCCTCCTTTCTACGGCTGCTGATTGGAGATAAGGTCCGATATCGTGCTCAGATGATCCGCGAAACCCACTTAGTCGTTGTTCCAAACTTCGTGAGACCAGATGCCGAGAGACCTCCCACTAATTACCGTCCGCCCAAGTCCGTACTGTGTCCGGTCGCAAAGTGGACGCACCGCGCCAGAGTTCGGTATGCTCGTCGCAGCGGCTCGTAGCGAAGTCGCGACAGATGTGGCCGAGGGCCCATTATTTTCCGCGTGGACGAGCATTCCACCTGATTGAACTATGTATTTAACGGTCCCACGCCGCCGGCCTCCTAGGCTTTACAGACCCCTCACTTTTGTTTCGTCCCGAATACGCTGTCAATCCTCCATTCACAATGTCTTCCTCTGCCCAAGGCAGCTCTGTGAAGTCGTTCCCCACGATCAAGCATGTGCGCACCTTCCTCACTCAGGGCCCCGGGTCTGGTGGTGACTACCACAATGTGCACGGCGGCCATTGGTTGATCGACAGCAAGATCTCAACTCCTATGTCGCAGTATGAGAAGTACAGGAAGTCGAGGACGAGCTGGGGTATCAATGTGCTTGGGTCATTCTGCGTAGAGCTTGAGGCTACAGATGGCACAAAGGGCTTCGCGACTGGTTTCGGTGGCCCGCCAGCATGCTGGTAAGCTTGGGATGCCTCAATACACGAAAATCAGCTGACATTTGAAGGTTGGTTGCAGAACACTTCGAGCGCTTCCTACTTGGCGCCGACCCCCGAGATACCAACTACCTCTTCGAGCAGATGTACCGTGGAAGTATGTTCTACGGTCGCAAGGGTCTTCCTGTCGCCGTCATTTCCGT
This sequence comes from Didymella exigua CBS 183.55, assembly GCF_010094145.1. Lineage (NCBI taxonomy): Eukaryota > Fungi > Ascomycota > Dothideomycetes > Pleosporales > Didymellaceae > Didymella > Didymella exigua. The sequence continues at coordinate 182,116 of NW_022984809.1, forward strand.
CATCGATCTCGCTATCTGGGATCTTCTCGGTAAGATTCGCGGGGAGCCCGTTTACAAGATGCTTGGTGGGTCAACCCAGGAGAACGGCAGGCTCAGCTTCTACTGCACTGGTCCTGAGCCGGCTGCGGCCAAGGATATGGGTTTCTTCGGCGCTAAGGTACCGCTCCCATACGGTCCTGGCGAGGGTGTCGAGGGCCTGAAGAAGAACGTTGAGTTCCTCACCAAGCACCGCGAGGCTGTTGGCCCCGACTTTCCTCTCATGGTCGACTGCTACATGTCCCTTACTGTTGCCTACACAATCGAGGTCGTCAAGGCCACTGCACACCTGAACCTCAACTGGTGGGAGGAGTGCCTCAGCCCTGATGACAGCGATGGCTTCGAGCAGATCAAGCGCGCACACCCCAGCCAGAAGTTCACCACTGGAGAGCACGAGTACTCGAGATACGGCTTCCGTAAGCTCATCGAGGGCCGCAACCTCGACATTCTTCAGCCTGACGTCATGTGGGTGGGAGGTATGACAGAGCTCATCAAGATCGCCGCCATGGCATCTGCCTACGACATCCCCGTCGTTCCTCACGCTTCGGGGCCGTACTCGTACCACTTCGTTGTCTCACAGGCCAACTCTCCTTTCCAGGAGTATCTGGCAAATAGCCCTGACGGCAAGTCTGTCCTACCCGTCTTTGGCAACCTCTTCACCAACGAGCCCATTCCCACCAAAGGCTACCTCGATGTCAAGGACCTCGACCTGCCCGGTTTCGGTCTTGAGCTGAACCCCAACGCGGGCCTCATCGATGCTGCGCGAATCCTCAACCCTGCGCCGATGAAGGCTCTGAAGTCTGCTGAAGAGCAGGAGGCTCAAGCCAATGGCACTGTCAACGGTCACTAGAGTGCATCTTCCTTGTCAGCGGCGTTTTGGGCGCATTGCCTCGGTGGCACAGCGACGGTTCTATGGGCACGTTATATTGCTGCACACCTAGATGGTATTGGCGTTGTGCATGGAGGAGTTATACAATTGCAGCTCCGGGTCAGCAATTACGAGAATACGAATTCATGTCGGGACACTGCTACGTAGTTCATGATTAATCAAAAACATTCGTAAAGATTCGCCTTCCGGGGTTATTTTTAGTTTAGGTGATCTCCACGCTTTTCCTGTCCCACACCGCCTTGCAGCGAGGACGAAGCAGTGCTCACGACCTTTGAAGACAGCAGATGGGTCGTAATGCCGCTGAAGTTCGCATGTAGGTGCCTTGCAGTGATAGGAAGCAACAGGCATGGTATAAACCACGTCGTTGGCTATGATCTTCGTGTATCTTGCTCTTCGTCGCGCATGTGCGGCATGGACGCGCTGTGAGCTCTCCACCGCCGAAGTGGGGCAAATGCGCAACTGCTGGCTGCGCCTGCTCAGTCTCTGCCAGTGTCCATATAAACAAACCATCCCCTGAGTATATCGACTTGCTCTACATTGCTTCGATTGCGATTCCCTTTTCTTGATACCCCGCCACACATTTACCCCGCTTGCACCATGGAAGCCATCAAGAACACCGTCAACGAGGCCCTCGAGAAGCTCAACCTCACCGGAGGCGCACACGCTGCTCCTTCCAAGGAGCCCACAGAGGAGCAGCTGAAGGACCTCCAGTCAACGTACGAGAAGGCCGGACAGGAGCAGGTCTTCGCTTTCTACGACAAGCTCAGCACAGCCGAGAAGGCTACTCTCTTCGAGCAGCTCTCCAACTTCAACCCCGACTACATCAACGAGATCACGGAGAGGGCCCTGAAGCCTGCACAGACCGAGTCGACCGAGACAAAACTCGAGCCTCTCCCCGAGAGCGCCACATCGTCGACCCTTGATACACAGCAGGATGACCTGGACAAGTGGTACAACAGCGGTCTCGAGCTGATCGCCGAGGGCAAGGTCGCCGTTGTCCTGATGGCTGGTGGTCAGGGCACACGACTGGGCTCTTCAGACCCCAAGGGTTGCTTTGACATTGGCCTTCCTAGCAAGAAGTCTCTGTTCCAGCTCCAGGGTGAGAGGATCGCAAAGGCCGAGTTGCTGGCCAAGAAGAAGCATGGCAAGGACAGCGTCACCATCCCCTGGTACGTCATGACCTCTGGCCCCACAAGGAAGCCCACCGAGGCCTTCTTCGAGAAGAACAGTTATTTCGGCCTGAAGAAGGAGAACGTCATCATCTTCGAACAGGGTGTGTTGCCCTGCATCTCAAATGACGGCAAGATTCTGCTTGAGAGCAAGTCCAAGGTACGTCGAGCATTCCGAGAGGCACTCTCTGATACTGACTTATTTAGGTTGCCGTTGCCCCCGACGGTAATGGTGGTCTCTACCTCGCTCTCCTCAACTCCGGCGTTGTCCAGGACATGGGCAAGCGCGGCATCCAGCACATCCACGCCTATTGCGTTGACAATTGCCTTGTCAAGGTCGCCGATCCTATCTTCATCGGTTTTTCCGCCTCGAAAAATGTCGACATTGCCACCAAGGTCGTCCGCAAGCGCAACGCCAAGGAGTCTGTTGGTCTCATTCTGCAGAAGAACGGCAAGCCTGATGTTGTCGAATACTCAGAGATCGACGACGAGACAGCGGAGGCTAAAGACTCGAAGAACTCTGAGCTCCTGAAGTTCCGTGCCGCCAACATCGTCAACCACTACTACTCCTACAAGTTCCTCGAGAGCATCCCCGAGTGGTGCAAGAAGCTGCCCCACCATGTTGCCCGCAAGAAGATTCCCCATGTCAACACCGAGACTGGTGAAACCATCAAGCCCGAGAAGCCCAACGGCATCAAGCTCGAGCAGTTCGTCTTCGACTGCTTCCCCTTCCTCAGCCTCGACAAGTTCGCCTGCATGGAGGTCAAGCGTGAGGATGAGTTCTCTCCCCTCAAGAACGCCCGCGGCACTGGCGAGGATGACCCAGACACATCCAGGCTGGACATCATGACACAGGGCAAGAAGTGGGTACAGGCCGCCGGCGCAACTGTCGTTAGCGAAGACCCTAAGGCAGGCATCGAAGTCTCGCCGCTGATCTCATATGTAAGTGTGCTCTCTTAGACTCAGATTAACTAACATGCTAATTTTGATCACAGGGCGGTGAGGGCCTCGATTTCCTCAAGGAGCGCACCATTAAGGCACCTGCCGTCATTGAGTCTGAGAATTAGGAAGACCAAAAGACATGGAATGATGGCACTGCCGTACATCTGGAGGAGCACAACTGGCGCCACACCGGGCCTGGTGATTTGCAGATGCCGCGACGCGTGCCCCTTATCAATCCTGTCAGGGATGACGACCGTTCACAGTCGACTGGTCCACCCAAAAAGATAGAATGGGAGTGACTCAATGGAACACAATGAGCGCTCGAAGAGCTACAACACTGATCCAGTATTGAACCTGCCCTGATTATGATCTCTTCGCATGCAGTCTCATCAAGGCAGTGCCGTACCTGGCTGCTTTCCTTCCCGTGCTGCAACAGTAGCATTGCCGATGAGACAGCTGCCACGAGTAACGAATGCTGCCGTCGCAGTCCCTAATGGATTAAAAGGATGCCAGACGCCTCATCGGAATACAAGACATAGATGCTTACCTGACCTCAAGTACTGCCGCCCTGTATAACTATGCGTGGCTTGTATGTAAGTGAGCTCGTTAGCATTTCCGCGAAGTTTCTGTGATTGATCACCTTCGATTCTCTGATCAAGCAGAAACGCTGCGCTATACAGCTAAGAACCCAACATGGATGTGTGAAAAGAGCTGATGCTTCTCACCGTGCCTGAGTAGACCATTGGTGGACTTATGATGTGGAAGAGCGAAAGACTTAGTAGCTGCAGAATCCAATTACGCGCCTATCCTGATATGTACAACCGTCCAACCATGTTGGCATAGCGAGTCCATGTATTACTCAATTGCAAGCCACTGTACCTCAGCGTGGTCCATGTTAGTATCGTCCCAAGTGCCATACTTCCACTCCAACTCCCTGTTGTTCGGCGCATCTGCAGAGCAACGGAAGCGCGTATTCCTGTCGATCCCGAAATCCATTTCAGAAATAGCGATGAACGTCTTTGGTGTGTTTTTGAACGGTTGGCCGTAGAACGGTGCTCGGTTCGACGCCTCCTTTTGCGCTCTCGACACCGTGTTCCTGCCAGCTTTCACGCGCTTGCCATCCTCCTCTGCGGGATACGCAACCCACTGCACGCGGACGTTTGCAAATTTGCGATTCGCCCAGGACTCAATGCGCAAACGGAAGTGATTGGGTGCGATATCTGTGGCAAAGCATTTGATAGACATGAAGTCATTCTGGAGCCACTCGAACTCTTGGATCCAGACGGCAATCTTCGGGGGCGAGTCAAATGCCTGGCTGAACCATATGTGCTGCTCGCAGTCCGGAGAGTTGGACCGGCCGGCGGAGGCCGTGTATACCATGCCGGTCTCAAGGTGCATGTCGCTTGGGAGGGTGAGCCAGCTGCAGCCAATTTCGTAGCCAAAGCATCCGCTCCATGATGCTGCTTGGACATTGAAGCCACCAGCGTTCACTTCGTGGTGGCAAATCGACAGTGCGCGTGCCCGGCCCCTCTCAGCATCGATGCAGTTCAAACCGTAAAGCAGTTTCGGTGCCGATGGATAACGGCATGGGAACTGCACTGCGCAACGCGTGGAGGAGTTCTCGCCCTGTCTCCAACCGAAGTTGCGTGCAGAGAAGGAACCACACTGTGCCTCGAAAGTTGGCGCGCTTTCGCGGACCTTCTCGAGCTCAGTGATCCGGTTTCGGCTGTCCTCAAGAGCCTGCAACAGATCAGTATGTTCATTCGAGCAACGAGAATAGAATGAGCCTACCTTCTGAGACGCCGAAAGCTTATCCTGAAGTGACTTGGCGCTAGTGTTTTGACTCTTTTGAAGCTCTGCGAAATCCTCGCTGTCAATCACGTCAATACCTTCGGAAAATCTCGCTTCTGCTTCGTCTGCCGTCAACTTAGACGCGCGGGACCAGATGAGACCAAGGCGATAGATCTTGCTGTCGGGACCGTCCACGCTTCGACCGAAGAATCCCTTAATAGTACCCGAGTTGAAAGGCATGTCCACATACTGGACCCGCACATCTTCGTAGGCAACGCCATCGCGAGTGACGATGCCGCCCTCACCGACCTCGGACTTCGCAGCACGCGCAATCAATGATCGACCACGATTGGTAAACAGACGAAGTCCGAGTACTTGTGTTGGGAATGAATCTTTGTCTTTGCTCTTTGGCCTGCCGTATTCGATGGAGGCAGAGTTGATGCGTTCAGCTCCAATGAAGGGGCCGAACCTCTTGTCTTTACCACGTGACTGTTTGATATTAGCAAGATCCGCAAGTTTTGCGCATAGTCACTTACTGAACCCTTCTCGACCAAGAGACCGTTCTCATAGGAGATGGCTAGGTACACGAGTGCGCCACCCGCCATTTCGGTACGAATGCTGCGAACATTCCAATCGGGCTTCAAGAAATCAAGGTTGTTGAACAGCTCGCCCTTCATACTGGCGCCTACAGCAATTGAGGCGCGGAAGTCTGCGCCAAGCGCTGGGTTTGCAAGAAGGAGTTTGTCGAGAGCCGCAATCTCATCGGGATCCAGCTTCGGTTTCTCTGCGTCAGTGTAGACGGCTTGTCCTTCAATAGCATTGTCTTCCTCCTCGATCTGCTTCTGCTGTTCCTCCTCGGATAGACTCTTCGCCGCAATGCGTTTGCCTGACAGCGGGTGGCTCTTCACACGCAGACTTTCGGGAACCTCGGCTACCGGAACGCGTGCCTCGAATGCGACTGGGGACTGGTAAGGCTCAGTATGATCCTCATCAGTTGCGAGTTTTGGGTCCTTCTCGATGCCGTCGACTTCATTGACAATGCGGGCCATTTGGCGACGAATTGCAGTTCGAGCATCGCTAAGACCCTTAATGGAGGCTTCAAATTTCGAGTCAACTTCAGTGAATGGGTAGAGTCCGTTTTCACTCTTGGAGCCCATTCTAGTCACTGCTGTCGAATAGGCAGAGACCTTCTCTTTGTCGGCATCGCTCCAGGGAATGATATCTAGCGTCTTGCCCTGAACCCCAAAAATCTGCTCACCAAGACGCTTGTACAACGACTTGTAGCTGACAAAAGAATCCAGCAGAGTGTTGGTGTAAATCTGCGCATTCTCGTACTGGAGAGGTGTGTACGACGCTGGTTTCCTGGCGACGAAGCTCCTAAGGGCATCATACTTGGTCAAGATCGCATATGTCCGTTGCGGGCAGTCGGCAACCAAGTCAGGGAAGCGTGCAGCCGCTGCCATCAAGCTCTGAATATCCCATTGTTGCTCCATAGGCTTGATATGACCACCGCCAGACCAACTCACCTGGATAGTGGTCTCGGTGTTCGTCTCAATGTTGGCGCGGGCTATACCGACATTCGCTTCAGCTTCGATTTGAACAGTGCCAGCTGTCAAAGCAATCTTGGCTTCAGCTTGGATATCTGTCTTTTTGGCCTTGTTGAGGATCTTCATGCTGACCAGTGCGTTGAACTCGCCACCTTCGACGAAGCCCGAGACGAAAGAGTCGCCATAAACCTCTCGAAAGTTGTTCGCATCGACTGAACGAAGAGGGTTGAAAACTGAAGCATCCTTGAAGTTGATGGTCTGGTTTACCACCTTGACAGAGATGTAGAAGTTCAAGTCGCTCTCCTTGAACTTGTCCGAATCTACGAACGATCCCTTTCCAGAGCCACCAACTTTGCCAGCCTTGATCGACAAAGAGCCAGATACGCTCATGTCGTCCATGACGTCACTGAGACGATCGACGAAGCGAGATGTGTAGGTGACTGTCTGGCTGGGTCCACGCGGCGCAGTGGGATCGAAGTCGTACTTCTGAGTCTGCTCAGACATGCCATTGAAGCGCTCCACGAACTGATTCTGGGCGCGGATCTTCTCCAAGTCGGCCAAGCTTGTTGCTTTCAGACTTGCAGCTGCATCGATGGCTTTGCGCGCTTCTTCGCGTCTCTTAGTATCCCAGTCACGCTTCTCCTTGCGGACCTGGCGTGCTTCCTCCCGCTCCTCAGCACGGCGGTCAGACTCATCTTTACGCAACTGCGCCTCAAGCTCCTTCCGGTAGCGACGCTGTTCCGCCAGAAGCTCAGCCTCATCTTCTCGCTGGCGAGCTGCTTCTGCCTCGTCCTTTGCTACTTTAGCATGGTCTACTCTTGCTTGTCCGGTCAAAGCAGCTCGGATTGCTGCACGATCATGAACTCCTGCTGGTGCTGCAGCTCGGATCTGACGCGCACGGTCAGATGAGGCACCTCGGTTGGTGGGCCTCTTTAGGGCTAGCTTGTCGGCATTGGCTTTGAAGTTGGCTGCAGTGGCGGCGCGATCCACCTTGTCGTCTTTAGTGTCATTAGCATGCAAATTCGCCATGATAGCTTCTCGATCAACGCCGTCATCGGAATCGCCCTTTGCCTGCTTTGGCTTGCTTGTGGAAGGCTTGCTGGTATCCTTGGGGCCTGCAGTGATGGAAGACGACCTGCCACGCAGGGTTTTTCTTGGGGCAGACCTTGGAGCTGCATCCCCAGTGATAGTCTCCTCGGTGGTTTCTACCTTCTTCGCAGTCGCAGGCTTTGAGGCCGCCACCTCAGGCCTATTGACTACCCCATCTTCTGCAACCTCACCATCAGCGTCGAATCTTTCCCGAGCTTCACCAGCGTCTGCCACTTCATTGACAGAGCTCGACTCCTCCAGTTCGACGGGCTCTCCGCTCGCAACATCCTCATTCTCCTTGCCCGTAGTTACTGCGCCCTCCCCTTCTACATCGGGCTGCTCAACTACTGCAGGTACAGTCTCGGCTGCAGCAACAGGCTCTGTTCATAATGTCACTATCATGCTTAGCCAAAGGAGAGATTAAGGGTGTTGCTGACCTTCGAGCGGCTCGCCAGCGAGTTCTTCCTCAATCAGAGCGACCTGAGCTCTCGCCTGCTCTGCGTTTTCGACAAGAACTGCAGTTGGCTGTTTGCCAGTAATGACTTCCTTCTGCCTCGTCCATGCACTTGGGGTGGCGTTCTTCTGGGCCATGATACGCATGGTGGTACCATCGTTCGTGACAATGTTCTCAGGCCTCTGCTCATCAATGACGACAGCATCATCGATGCAAATTTGCTGTGTGTAAGAGTTGAATCTGTAAATTGGTGAGCCTGATAGAAGAGAGCAACGAAGGCAATCTTACCCTTGGCCAAGCCGCATAGCATGCGTGTAGGGTGCGAGAAGAAGCGACATCTAACCAGCTTAAAGCAAAGATAGCCTAAAGTGTTTGAATTATGAAAAGGCTGATTGTGGACAGGAAGAGAGAGAGTGTCAAGTCAGCCGACCTAGGCATGCTTTTGATCTGAAGGGCGCAGAACACACCATTCATATAGGCGCTCAAGCGTCTCCTCTCAGACTCGCACAATCCTCTCCGCTCGAGAGTCGACCACACTAAGCTTGGACATGTCATTGGCGTCGAATCGGCCATACGTGCTCGAGGCGACGCGAGAATCTCAATTGTGATTTCCGTGGCCGTGTGATCAGAACAACAATCCATGTCGGGCTGAGATAAAGCTTTCAGCTTCAATTTCGTAGATGAGGCTGGCCAGATCCAGGGTGTCGTAGACCGATACGAAGCACGGCGCCCTACTCCGTTTACTTCCGCTCCATTGAGCGTGGGGAAGGTGCCGGAAGAGGGACGAGCGCTTTCGTAAAAGGCAGTATGCAATGCCGATCGTTACAAAAAGAGGTTCAAGACACACTTCGCAAATGCGCAATTGCTGCGTGTTCGCAGATCTAGAAGCTGTGTTATGTCGTGGCTGCTAAAGATGTGGGGAAGGAGGTGGTCTGTGGCTGACAATGAAGTTGTCGCCGTCCGCCACCCCCTTGTCAAGCGAAGTGAGCACACCTGGTGGCTGACTGAAGCTACGCGCGCAGCAATGTCAATCTATCCAATCCGTGCAAACATCGTTGGAATCCAGATGGGCCGGCCCACGGCGGTGGCCATGGACCGATCCGCAGTGCATGTGCTGCGGCCCAGAAGGGTAAAGAGAACGAGCGCTAGCGTGCTCGATTACTGCGATGGACCCTGACAGACGCCACTTCCCCACATCTCACATCTAGAAGCGGAACCGCGAGGCCTAAAGTGTACACCGATTGAGAATGGGCACAGCTGTTTCGGGCCACTGTCGAGATGGGCGCGCCGAGGTTGTCTGTAGCGAAGTGTGATGTTGAGATGGGCATCATGGGCGGCCAGCAACATCGTAGTTGTTGCGGGTTCTCAAGCCTGCCCACATTTTCATTGACTGAGCAAGTCCCTCTGCTGTCTTGATCCCTCTCGTTGCAACTTATGAATCCACTGCCAAAATGAAGCAGCCATCAGTCCAGATGTTAATTACAACCACCACGACCGCGACAGAAGAAGCCAGCTACCTCACTCGCTCTGAGAGTTCTGACAACAACGAGATACCTCGTCAAGCTTCCCAGTGTCTGCCTTTAGTACTGCCCTGGGGTCGAACTCCGATTCGACTAGGTACAACATTCCATTCCCGCCTCCAGTCTACGGAAAACCCCTGGTCCGATGAAACGCCGTTCGTGCTCTCTGACATCCATATCATACCGAAAGAGTTGTATTTCGAGTATGGGACAAACTCGACCTTCAAGAAAGTATCCACCTCCAGAATTAGTGAGACAGGAGATCACTTGAGCCTAGGATTTGGCGTGGGTGTTGGGCTACCATTCGTTGCGAGCCTCAGTGTCAAAGGGACGTTCGATCAGCACATACAGGAGAACAAAGACGTGAGTTCACTCTCGAGAGACTGGTAGTCAATCAATAAATGGGACTTACGACCATGTAGTCTGATAAGATATCGATCCATTCTTCTTGCCGCGCTGGCACTGTCGAGTTACAGCGGCAACCGCGACTCACGAAAGAGGCTATCATCGAGATCAAATATGGCGGCGGGTACGAAGGCCTGTGTAAAAGATATGGTGACTACTATGTCGCTGGCTACCGTCTCGGTGGTGACACTGGTATTTTGATGAGCGCTTCAGGCCATACGAGAGAGCAGATCGACAGATACGGCATCAAGGCCACTGTCACAGTGCTCTTCGTCTCCGCCAGTAAGACATGGACGAAGGACTTCAGGACCTTCACTCAAGGGCGGCAATGTAAATTGCTGGGCTACGACACGATTGACAGTATGACATGGAAGCGTGCCAGTGCCTCAGGAGACGATGTCGTGGGACTAGCAAAAGAGGCAATCGCTTGGGAAGCATACAATCCTGCCAAAGATGCCAACACACTGAGAGCAGATGCTGATGCAATCATAACACGTTCAGAGAACATGCTAGAGAGAGTCTGTAGTATTCTGGACAGGCATGGGTATCGCAATGGCGAAAGCCTGACGTTCGTGCAATGTGAAGAGCTTGTGAAGGAGGGGATCGTAGTCGAGCTGTTACTAGAATCTATGTCTCGACTACGGGATGTGATTAGATGGCGATTGGAAACGGACGTAATCTGAGTATACTCAGTCACAGTCTGCATTATTGAAGCTATTGGGCTAAGCTCTCCTCACTTCCGAAATGACTGTTCTAATGAATACGGACTATGTGCGTAAGAAGACCACCGATCCAGACCAATCGATGTGATCACGAGGTATGAATGTGATTGAAGTGCCGTGAATCCGGCGAGTGTGGGTCGGTGATGCCGAAAGATCAGCCCAACGGGCGTGTATGCAGCTAGAGTGGTGAGTAAGATAAAGTGACGACGAACACTCCTCAGCTGGCAATATATTGCTTGCAGTAGCCGAAATCGACAAATCCGGACGAGCAGACCGGGCTCGATCACGGCCAGGCTCCAAATCAGTTCTCTCTACAATGGGGCGGTATGTATAAAGTCTAGCTGCAGAAATTGCTTATTCAACGGAACATCGTGTTTCTTCTTAAATACTCTTTGAAAGAGTTATTCCTCCTTGCCAACATGAGTGTCAAGCCTTCCGTTTCTGTGTTGCCGACACACAAGAAGAGCGATTTTGGATACAAGGACCTTGACGCTGTCACGGCCCAGGATCTTCACGGCTGGCTGAAGACTTGGAACCCGTTTCAAACACCAATTGCATTTGTCGATTGTCAAAGCAACGGCGGTCAGTCTACACTTTGTTGATAAGAGAAAGAGTTAACCAGCTGACGAGGTGTCTCCAGATAATTCCAAGAAGAGGTTCACCGGCGCCTATCAGTTGCAAATTCAAGGACCAGACGCAATTCGTGTCTTCCAATCCGAACAGGGCATTCGAATCTTGCCAGCGCTGGCCAACAAGCATCTGGTGGTCTTCTATTGTGTGCAAGGCTCCTTGCGATCTCCGAGCGCCATGCAAGGCTATCTTCAGATCAAACCCAGAACACAGAAAGTGGTGTTTCTCGAGGGCGGTGTGTCAGGTTTTGCCAACAAGTATCCGAATCACAGGATGAGTACGTCAATTTCGCGGCCTGAGGATGTCCAGTAATGCTGACCACGTGTAACAGTCGAAAGCTATGTGCCTCTCAAAGCCAAGCTGTGATTGTGAGACTGGCGACCTGCCCACGAACAGGCGTCATGCTAGGTAGTTCATCCCGAAGCTGCATAGTTGCTGGTGTTGAAGGTGTCTGGCTTGTCGAATACAATGAATGCAGATTGCCTGGATGCCGAACGCCATCGGTGATCCTACTGCGCTTTTCGAAGAATCATGTGCCTACTTGTGCGTTTGAGTCATAGGTGCCTTGTTCTTTCCTCGATTCAGCCTTGATCTTTGACGAGCAACGGTTGTGTTGATGGACTGGAGCGCAAAAAGTGTTACGGATTGCTGAGCACAGCTACCGGTAGGGCTAAGTCCTGGAAAGTCGGGTTTATGATGCCACCTCATGGGAAGGTACAGCGACAGCAGCATCGAAACAGATTATACGTGGGTATCAGGGTGGTGGTGACGCGCATCTGCAGGAACCATCTTCACGGACATGTCCGAGCACCTGCAGGTATGGTGTCATAACGCGGGGAGCTAGGCTGAGAAGTGATGTCTCGAGCGACAGACGTGCAGCATGAAATTTGACATGAGGCCTGATGGAAAGTCGTAGCCAAACAGCACGCAACGTTGCGCAGACTACTGCCGCAATCATGCGGTGTGACAGGAAGGAGGAAGCTTCTAGAGTGGATAGAGGAAGGCGAAACACCCGGTCTGGATCCTTGTCCGTTGTTGCGTGCAGTTCACCTCGGAAGGACTGGCGTCGCGCAGGGACCGTAGCGGGCCAGCATCAGACGTCGCTTCCCGCGCAGCCCACGTCTTCTCTACCCAAAACCTCACCACGCATACCAATATCTCCGGAGGACGTTGAAGTAGTGTTGCTGAGGGAAGGACTGGTAGTTTGAAAGAAGTACGTTGCCTTCGCCGTGCACCCACATTACGACGCGCGACAGGTGGTGCCACTCGGCGCGTGCCTCCGCCTTGCCATGCCCCTCGATGACATCGAAAAAAACTTCGGCTAACATAGTCGCGCAGGTGAAGGAATTGAAGCAGAAAACGAAGCAGGTATGACCGACCCCTGTCAGTCCCAGCGCCTTCTCTACAGGCTGGCAAACGAACGGCGCATGTCTCAGTCGCGATCGCAGCCCTCGAGATCACCCCTCCTTCGCCCGCTCCACCCCTTTTTGCGATCCCTCCACCACCGACCGCATATGCTTACAGCGTTTCCAGAACAATAAAAAGACGCGACAGCATGTCTTCCCTCTCTCGTCGTGCATGCTTCAAGTGCGGCAATGTTGGACACTACGCTGGTAAGACAGCCTGGCGCATCGGCTGAGGTGGGCGCTGCAGCGGGACGCTGCTGGGAGCCGCTGTCGTGAGAGGATGCTTTTGGTCACGGTTCCTGCGTCGCGCAACCTCGGCTGGTGGAGTGATGGTATCGTGGATGTGCGACTGACGTGGATTGCAGAGGTGTGCTCCTCTTCGGAGAGGCTCTGCTATAACTGTAAGCGCAACACTGCGATCTTGAACACCGAGTGCACGCTAACTCCTGCACAGGCAAACAACCTGGTCACGAGTCCAATGGATGTCCTCACCCCCGCACCACCGAGAGTACGTCATACATCGCGACAGCACCCCTCACACCTCACTGACCCCTGCGACAGCCAAGCAGTGCTACCACTGCCAGGGTCTTGGACACGTCCAGGCTGACTGCCCTACTTTGCGCCTGAGCGGCGCAGGCACCAGCGGACGCTGCTACAGCTGTGGTCTGACCGGCCACCTAGCCCGCAACTGCCCCAATCCAGGAATGGGCCGTGGAACTGGTGGCCCTCCTCGTGGCGGCTACGGAGGCTTCCGTGGTGGATTTGCCGGTCAGGGCCGCCCTGCCACTTGCTATAAGTGCGGTGGCCCCAACCACTTCGCCCGTGATTGCCAGGCTCAGGCCATGAAGTGCTACGCCTGCGGCAAGCTCGGCCACATCTCTCGCGACTGCACTGCCCCCAACGGCGGCCCTCTCAACACCGCCGGCAAGACCTGCTACCGCTGCGGCGAGACTGGGCACATCTCCCGCGATTGCACCCAGGCCGAGGTTAACGGCGATGGCGGCGCCCCTATTCCCGCCGCTGCCGCTGCACCTGTCCAGCCTGTTGCTCCCACCACGGCCGTCGCATAAGCCTGTGTCAACTTTGGTTACTACCGGCGCTGCGAGTGAAATCGCGGCGACATTGGATCTATAGTTGGCTATGCTTTGTTTGTTTCCTTGGCCCTTGCATTAACACGATCGTTTCTTCGGCTTCGGCACCATTCGACAAACTTCACGCATTCACGAATTACCACCATCGAGCAAAACACAAGTTTTCACGAGTCCTACACTGATACCCACGAACGTTCATCCCTTACTTCGGAACCATCGCATCCCATTCGTACGAACAGACGACGGCTTGGTGAGTCGAGAGCGGCTGTGTGTGGTGGTTTGGTTGTGGAATGGCTAGCTCACGCGGGAGGTAGTCAGCCCATCGTAGTTGGCACATGAAAGGAGAGGAGTGGAGGAGATGTGTGTTTTTGTCGGAGCTGAGTCGGCATACCTGCCTTGCTTTCTATGTTCACCCTTCCCACATTTTGTACATGGTGGATGTATCACACAATCTATCATTGGTCTGCATATCCATGTTGACCTGCTGCGTAGCTTACCCCGGATGCAGTCAGCGCATTCCCATCACACCCCTCGTACGCTTCGCCCTACAGATACCTCTGTGGTGCCAGTACTCTGACTGCCTCGAGGCTGCGGAGGCTGTCTCGCATTTGGTGACTGCCTGTTTTCGCGTTTTCTCATTACGATTATTCAATATGGCTTAGCAGTGTCTACAAACGTGACACGACCCCAGTGGTCCTGACGCACCTGTGGAGTGGGCCAGGACAGTTTCAGCTCTTAGCATCATTAAGGAATGATAGCTTTGCATTTCTACGTTATACCTGTTTTCATTTGATTACCATAGCTAGCCCTAGTGGCAGTCAGCTCATCATCACCTCAATCCTCCGACATCTCGTCTCTGCCCTTGCCCATCGCGTTCATCTTGGCCTTGTAGGCGTCGTGATTGGTCTGGAAGATGTCGTCGCCGCCATAGACGGACTTCTGCCATCAGCATGAGTTCCACTCATGCAATGGTGGGGCATATCCTACCTTGCGGATCAAGTGCCTGAGTACGTACAGCGGCCAGACGATGTAGAGGAAAAACGCTACGATAACGAGTGCGAGAAACTCCCAGGTCATGGGAAAGTGAGGGTCCAGCTCGCCTAACATGCTGCAGGTGGTTCTACCTGGATATTGAGGGACGCGGTCGTGGCCGACGTAGACGGTGCCGGGTGGATGAAAGATCTTTGGAAGACCCGCTCCTGGCCAGCTCTGCCAGGGTGAAGTTGGCAGATGGCCGCCGGGCCAGCCATTGCGGACCTGAGACATGGTGTTATGTGTGTATGCTGAAGTTGTGGGGTGGACTTGTTATTGTGCTTAAGGAACTAATCGATTCGGTATGTGGTGGGATGTATAAACAATCGAGGATGTGGTGAGGGGCGAGCTGGTTTCGCTCCTTCCTTCGTTGTCACCCCTCACGTGTTTACGCGTCTTGGCGCACCGCTCCACCGGACCCCCAAGCCTCAGCAGAGCTGCAACTTTCTTCCTCATCCTCCAGTCGGTTTCTTCACACTACCTTTGTTCATTGCTACGCTCATTCGCTCACTTCGCACCTTCTTCCTCTGCACACGCACTTGCTTTCGTCTCGTATTACTTAGCATGCCTTCCTCAGTCGCGAGTGACGATGTAGCAGGCAACGACGTGATCATAACTCTGCCTTCGCACCGCTCAACATACTGACCTCACCGATAGGACAGCCTCATCGTTGACATCGAGGCCATCCAAGCCCACGGCATCAGTGTACCCGACATCGGCAAACTCAAGAACAATGGCTACTATACCATCGCCTCCGTGCACACAGCCACTCGCCGCAATCTGCTGAAGATAAAGGGCTTCAGCGAGATCAAGGTTGACAAAATCAAGGATGCGTTGACGAAGTGCCAGGTACATTGTCTGCCGCCTTACTCGAGCGTTGCTGACCACCTTGCAGCCTGGAGGAGGTGGCTTCCAGACTGCTCATGAGCTTGGACAACAACGTAAGCGTGTTCTGAAGATCTCTACTGGGAGTAAGCAGCTCGACACTATCCTCGGCGGGTAGGTCGATTGTTGATGAAGTGGCGGGCCGCGACCTGACTGACATCTCGCAGTGGCTTCCAGACCATGAGCATCAGTGAGGTCTTCGGCGAGTTTCGATGCGGCAAAACTCAACTGTCTCACACCATGTCCGTCATTGCACAGCTCCCGAAGGATATGGGCGGTGCTGAAGGTAAGGTGGCTTACATTGGTATGTGGTGAAGCTAGCCTGCTAGGGATGCTTGCTCACTGGCCATTACGCAGACACCGAAGGCACTTTCAGACCGGAGAGGATCGCGCAGATTGCAGAGCGCTTCGGAGTTGATCCAGAGACTGGTGCATTGTTACACCTGCGGTGTCAGAGCATCACTAACAGCCCTCAGCGCAAGACAACATCACATACGCCCGCGCTGTCAACTCTGAGCATCAGATGGAGTTGCTGAACAAGGTTGCCGAGTTCTTCGTCAGCAACGAGTACCGTCTGCTCATCATCGACAGTATCATGGCTTTGTTCCGCGTCGACTACACTGGCCGTGGCGAGCTGAATGAGCGTCAGCAGAAGCTCAACCAATTTCTGTCGAAGCTGACGCATGTCGCTGAAGGTTGACTGCACTCACTCTCCATGAGAAATTCGCTAACCTAAGCCAGAATTCAATATCGCTGTGCTCATGACCAACCAGGTTCAGAGTGATCCCGGTGCGAGTGCGCTCTTCCAAGGTGCAGATGGCCGCAAGCCGGTCGGCGGTCACATTCTTGCTCACGCGTCTACCACGCGTATATTGCTCCGAAAAGGGCGAGGCGAGGAGCGAGTCGCGAAGATTCAAGATTCGCCAGGTGAGTTGCCTCAGTTACAGTCGTGCCGACGTGAGCTAACGGCAATGCTCAGACATGCCCGAGAAGGAGGCGACGTATATCATCACGAATGGCGGCATCAACGATCCTGAGAAGGTGTGATGATGTAAATGGTGTCAAGATCTTTCAACCTAGCATATTATTTGTACCTATGTAAGGGTCGATGTGGAGGGCCTCGAGCAATGTCGTGTACATGATTCAGGAGGAGCGCTCTTAAGCATCCAGACGTTTCGTTATGTTGTAGCAATGAATGCTCGGTGTTCTCGATGCCCGTTCTGTTATGTGCACTGCCGCTTGATTGGTTTCACGTACTGTCGTGTCGCCATGCACTACTCGCCTCATAAGCTTTATTTGAATTGATCTTCTTAGATGGAAATAATCATGGTAGTGGATTCGGTGCTACGTCTATATGCTTGGGTTCCGAGACCTCGACTCGACGTGCGGGCCGCGAAGAATGGAGAGTGGACTTTGCCGACCCAGATCAGCGCGGGTGTTTTCACGCATCAGCCGACGCCAAGGAGCGAATGCGATGAAGAGCGACGTGGTTTGATTCGTGACTCGTGGGCGCTCGTGACGAGGTGTATACCTGACTATGACTATGACTACGATTACGACTACGACTCGGTATGACAACGACGAAACCGTCCCTTGCGCAATCCTTGCGCGCGGTCCGCGGCGGACCGGGCGGCGTAAGCAAGTGCTGTCATGACGGTGAGAGCGGCAATTAGTAAGCAATCGCCCTGTGGGTGCCCGTCTTCCGGACGGGCTGCAAGGCGAGGGTGTGGGGTATCAATGGGATGTGGTGGTGTGGTGGTGTGGGGGCGTTCTGCCGTTCTCCGCTGCGAGTGCTAGAATGCGCCGGGGACGGCTTTGATGGGCGATTCGGGCAGCGAGTGGAAGGTGTCGTGCTTCTCGTCGTGCCTCTCGTCGTGTTCCTGCTTCTCTTGTTCCTGCTTCTCTTGCTCCTGCTTGTTCTCTCCTACGGGCTTGGGCTGCAGCCTCGCGCTGACATGCGCAAGGCCCTCGACGCTCGACAGGCTGCTTGTCGAGTCGCCGTGCCTCAGGCTCGGCGTCGAGATTGGGCTGGGCTTCTCCTCTGCGCGCTCGGCCGAGGCATCCGACGTGGCGCTGTTGCGGTTGCGGCTGTTGCGGAACGGGTTGCGGGGAGGCAGCATGGGAGCGACAGGCTTGGCGACCTGGACGATGCGGGCGCGGTTGATGACCTGGGGTGCGGTGGCTTGGTGGACTTCGTGGATGATAACGTCCTCCTCTTCGTCTTCCGAGTCGAGCTCGATGTCGTCGAGCTTGTCCTCGTCCTCGACTTTCGCTGCACTCTTCTCAGCCTCTCCTGGGTTCTTCTCGGCAGGCTTCTCTGTGGGGTTTGCAAGTTTGGCCTTCTCTGTGGGGTTTGCAAGTTTGGCCTCCTCTGTGGGGTTTGCAAGTTTGGCCTCCTCTGCGGGGTCTTTAGGTTTGGCCTCCTCGTTGTACATCTCGGCGGACTGCACAGTCGTTTCGGGAATGTCCGCCAGCGGTGGTGATGGCGTACGTGCATCCGTCGACTTGGGTGGTGTCCGGGGCGGCAGAGGCGGCGGTGCTTTCGCGATGGTCGGTGTGGCAGGCGGGGAGGGCTCCAAGTCAGTCTGTGTGCCTGAGTTGGCGTAGCTCGTCTGGGTGCTGGAATCAGCGTAGTTGCTCCGCGGTCGCGATCCTCCCAACACGCTGCTCAGCGTGCTGCTTCGCCAGCTCGAGCGCCTGCTGGGTGCCAGGCTGGCTGCTAAGCTCGACCTGTCTGTGCTCTTCCGGAACGTCGAGAAGATGGGACTCGTAGGGCTCGGTCTGAACTCGAACTGGTCGCTCGTGGCCGGCTGGTGCGTGCCAGCTTCGCGGATCTCGAGTCCGGCAGACTGCAGCGCGAGCAGGCCGAATGGATCTGGGTCGTCCTCGGCTGGTATGCCAAAGGCCTTGTCCTCGGGCTGTGTCGGTGCTGTGACTTCAAAGTCGGCCGGTGGTGCCTCGTCTGGAATGAGCGACTCGTCGATGTCGGTGTCGCCTTGTGCTGAGCGAAGCGTCTCCATGAGCCGCTTGATCTCGTACGGCGGATGGCGCGCTTTGCCGGCCAGGATGTCCTTGACGCCGATGCGCTCGCCGTAGAAGCGCTCGTTCTCGTCTGTGCGCTCGATGACGATGGTGCCGTCCAGCTGGAGGCCGGCGTAGAAGCCCCGCGATTTGATGTACGTGAACAGCGGCGACTGGCGCCTGTGGACCTCGGTGTCGATGATGCCGCCGACGCCGGCTGGCCCAGCAACTGCGCTGATCTCGCCGCCCAGGGTGCAGCGCACGGACTGGAAGGCTTCCAGGGCCTTGTGGGAGTTTATGACGATGACGCAATCGTAGATGTCGACGCCCACGAGGAAGCCAACGCCGACGGTGTGCATCATGATGCCAGACGGCGGGGACCATGTCCCGTCTGGTTTGCGGCCGACGAGCACGCCAGCTCCGCCGCTTCCCGACACCCACAGCCCAGAGCGCATTGTGGTGAATATGCAGAGGCCCTTTGCGTTTTTGATGACGTCCGAGGGTATCTTCTTGAGCACCCTCTGCTTTGCCTTGGGGCCTTGCGGGCCCGTTGGGCGGTCTTCTTCCTGATAGAAGCCATCCTCTGCGCGGGAGTCAATGCTGCTCGCATGTCAAGTCTGGGGGGCACTCACTGCAGAAGCTCTTCAGTATGCGCGCAGCCTTGTCGGACTCGATGTCGAGCGTCGTCGGCCAGAAGGCCTCGGAGCCGACCTTGTTCGAGAGTCGGTTGACTGGGGCGCCGAGCTTGTCGACCCAGGTGTAGACCTTGTCGAAGCCAACCTTGCTCTGTGTCTTGGTCTTGGACCACATTGCGGGTGCAGAGGTAGCGCAGTGTCTCAGCAGGTAGCCGGGCGGGGATTAGACATTACAACCTGAGACATTGGGATGCAAGAGGAACAGCGCAGGCAAGGTAGAGCAGATACTAAGACAAAGTGCAGGTCTGACGGCGGGAGGGCCGCTTTTGACAGAGGCTGGAGGCCGTCAGGGTGTGACTTCATCAAGGCCGGCTTTGGCGGAGGGCTAGTCAGCACTCGGACGAGTGCAGGCGGCAGGCGGGCAGGGCTGGTGACGGCCGGGCGAGCACGGCGCGGGCACGTTTATATATATACATACAAATCTGTACACATGTGTATGTATATAGATAGACATATAGATATATATATATATATGTGTGTGTGTGTGCGTGCGCGAACGACGAATGATTGAGATTTCAAGATTGGCCTCGTCATGCGCGCCTCCGAGGACACTGCAGTCGGTCGGGGGCCACGAAGCTGCTCATTTCCGCGTAGGCCTGGACTGCGCATTCGCCTAGGTTGCGCGGGCCAGGGACGCGCAGAAGAAAGACCAGCACTCTCGGAGCGACCGGCTGGTCGGGCAGGGTTTTTCCAGACGCCGACTTTTTGAATACAGTGCAGTGCAGACGCGCGCTGCGCAAGTCGCCAACGCCAAGCTGCGGCGCGTCACTGCAGCCAAGGCATCGCGAAGTCTACGAAGCTACGTCCGCCGCGACGAGGAAAATAGACCAGCACCCGCACGCTCTGCCCCTACTTCGTACTCTCACCGCAGCCTGGCGACTGGGCGGTTGCCGATGCATTGAAGCATCGAAGGATTGAAGCATCGAAGGACTGAAGTACCGAAGGATTGAAGGATTGAAGTATCGAAGCATCGAAGGATTGAAGTATCGAAGCATCGAAGGATTGAAGTATCGAAGCATTGAAGCATCGAAGCATTGAAGCATCGAAGCATTGAAGCATCGAGACATCGAAGCATCGAGACATCGAGACATCGAAGCATTGAGGCATCGAAACATTGAAGCATCGAAGCATCGAAGCATTAAAGGCGCAAAAGGAACGCACGTGGAGACTGCGCGCGCCCTTTGTTGTTTCTGCTGCACTGCTGCAGCCATGTTCCGCGTGCCCTCGTCCACACCACCCTCGACCCCCGGCCGCTCGTCGCGATTCCGCGGGCCCACGACGACGCCCGCAGGCCCGCCGCCGCCCGACGACTTGCTCGGCGACTACGAGCCCACGTCGACCCCAGCCGGCCCGCCCCCGATGAACAGCCTCTTCGGCGAGTCGCAGCAGCCCAGCTTTGCGCGCCCGGCCAGCTACGGCTTGGACGAGTCGTCCTACAATGGTAGCTTCCCAGAGCGCTCTCCGCCGCGACACGGCCTGTTTGAAGGAACTGGCTCAGGACATATAGGTGCCACCACGTTCGGCAGGCCTGGCTCCGGCCACCGCAGCCGCCCCAACAGCCGCCCCACCAGCGGCGCCTTTGCCAACAGCTTCCGCATCCCCAGCAGCCCGCCGCATCAGCTGACCAGAGGCGCGGACGAGGCGGCCGACGACGACATGGACGACAACAACGACAACTACGAGGAAGGAGAAGAGGACGACGAAATGGACGACGACATGGACGACGACAACGACGACGACGACGACGACTACGACGAAGACCGGCAGCTCGCGGCCTGGCCGAGGCCGAAGACGAACAGCCGCCTGTCGCAGTCTGTCATCTCGCGCGCGAGCACAAACGACGTCGACCCAGGGCCAACCTTGGTGCATGCAGGCCGGAAGCAGACGCACTTCGACCTCGTCGGCCTGGCCAAGGGCCTCGCACCCAACGTCGAGCCCGCAGCCCTGCAAGACCCAGACCACGCGATACTGGACACAGAGCGCGTGCTGGAGAAGGTCAACGACTCGCTCAACTCGGACACGGCAGAGACGAGAGCCGCTGTGCTCGGGGACGCCGCCCGAGACCTGCTGTCTCTGTGGCAGGCTGCGTCGCGGAGCGCTTCCAAGGCCAGCTTGTCGTCGAGCCGCTCTGGAGGCGCAGCCGGACTCGCAAACGCCAGCCGTCTGGCCAGTCTCGTGCTCACCATCCACCACCCTCCGCCTGTGGGCCACGGCCAGCAATCGACCGCGCTGTCACTTGTTTCCCGGCGCGAAGCACCGCAGTACACAGCCGTACCGAAGCTGCTGCTCGACTGGCTGAACCACACATACTCCGGCGTCTCTGAAGTCGAGCTGGTTCTGAAGGAGGTGCGCGGCTACTCGAGACACCACTCGTTCTGGGAAGCCGTGCATGCTTCTGCAGTCCGCGGCAACTTCAGCCAGACAGTGCAGCTGCTTCTGGGCGCCAACCTAGAGGTCGCCGAGTCCGCGCAGACGGACGGCCTGGGCGAGACGGGCTACACAGGGGCAAACTTACGATATGCCAACGAAGCTGTTCGCTCCGCAGTGGACCTCCTTCGCGAATGCCCGGCTGTTGTGTCGGATGACTGGGACATCAAGGGCCAAGACTGGACCATTTTTCGATCACGCGTGCATCAGGTGTACATGAATCTGCAGGAGTTTGCAGAAGGCAACAGCGTGAGCCGACAAGGAATCGCTGATCACTTTCAAGCACCCCACTTCAACATTACACAGTCGCAAGCCACCTTTCGGCTGAGCGTCGCGAGTCGGAGAGCAGAGAGCAGGGTGCCGTGGACCGTGTACGAGGAACTGCGCAGGCTGTACCAGCTTCTTCTCGGCAACGAGGAGGAGATCCTCAACATGTCAGCGGACTGGATTGAAGCTGCCCTGGGTCTGGCTATCTGGTGGAACGGCGAAGAGGATGATATCGCTCCAGGCAGCTTTGCGGCCAGCCGCCGGTCACTGATGCGCTCCCAGCGTGTTCGTCAAGTCGACGTCACACCGGTGACCGCCTACTGCCAGCGTCTGGCGTCTTCGTTTGCAGCCGTGGTTGAAAACAGCGACGACGAGTTCAGCGTCAACGTCACGGATCGCTTCGAAGTCGGCGTCGCCTGCGTGCTGGACGACAACATGGAGGGTGCGTTGTACATCCTCCGTGGCTGGTCCCTCACCGCAGCCACCGCAGTCGCCGAGGTCGCCAACGCTGGGGGATGGTACAAGCCAGCCGGCGGACTGCTGGGCGGCTTTGACCAGAGCGATCTCATGGTCCTGAGCTACAACGAACAACCACGAACCGGCGCCACGAAAGACGACCTGCAGATCGCATACTCCCAAGCTCTGTCGGCCAAGGGTACATTGACCAGTCAAGACGGTCAGACGGTGAAAGAAGGCTGGGAGCTTGCCGTACAAGTGCTGTCTCGTCTTGACGACAGCATCACAGCCTCGCAGCGCATCGAGAACATCATCAACGGTTTGCCTCTCGACTCTGTCGAGCAGGTAGATCGAATCACTAGGCTGTGCTACGCCATGAATCTCAACGCGCAGGCCATCAGCATCGCACTCGTACGCCTCCTCCAAATCAATCTCTCCGGCAGAACGCTAACTTTTCCAGAAATACGCCGACCACCTGCGCGCCAACACGCACAACTACGGCGACACGCTCCTCTACTACGCACGCGCACACTCGGCGCAGAAGATTCAACAAGTCCTCCGCGTCCTTGTCGCGCACTGCCTGATTCAATCGATATCCTACCCTGCAGTCGCCGACCTCGACACCTCGCTGCGCTCTCTGATCACATCCCCAAAACAGACCCTCACCAAACTCGCAAACCAAGACACCGAGGCCGCGAGCATCCTCTCCCAGCACCTCAGCGGGTACGCCACGATCCGCAAGTTCTACGACCTGCGCGACTCCAGCCCGTCGCCATCCGCATCGCTGAAGCGGCAAGCCGCCGCCGCGCTGCTGGTAATCATCTCCTCAGCCGCATCGTCCATCCAAGGCGGAATCTACGACGCGGACACGGAGACCGTCATCGCCGTCGACGTCCTGCTGCCCCTGCTGGGCGAGAGCCTGGTCTTCCTCAACCAAGCCAAACGCGCACTCACCCTGAGACACCTGTACCATCTCCTCGCTGCAGTCGAGGACTGGGCCACGAGCGGCGCGCTGGTGCAGGCGCAGTGCGAGGAAGTCCTGCGCACGACGCTCGCAGCCGCGCACGGCGACGCGCCGCCCAACCCGCACAGCGCGCTGCAAAAGTCCATGTCGGGCCTGGCGGGCTCGTCGTTCTCGCTCATCGGCAGCCAGGACTTCAGCCAGGACGGGCAGAGCGCGGATTCGAGCGCCGTGCTGGTCAAGGGTGGCAAGGTCGAGGGTGCACGCAGGGGCTGGGATTGGCGCGCGGGCTTCCCCAAGGGCGCAACGGGTGCCGATCTGGTCAAGGTGCTGAGGCTCGGTGTCGCGAGGGAGATTGCCAGGGCGTTTGCTGAGGGCGAAGTCACTGCTTAGCCGGCTGGTGTGGCGCGCGAGGACATGGACGTGTCAGGAGCGGTAATGCGATGACGTCAAGGAGAGTAACCGTCTCGTTGTGTTCACGTGCAGTGAGCACTAGAGAGGGACTTTTGCTACGCGTACTAGAGAAGACTGAAATGGATCAATGTCGATCAGTGTTGGTCAGCCAAGTCTCCAGCCTACAGGCTGGCGTTTTTTCGAGTCTCATCGAAGAAACTGGCTTTGTTTTCAGTATTGCCTTGTCCCTTGTGCTATCGTGGGTCCGCCTAGATCTCCACCGTGGAAAGCGTACTCGACGCTGATCTCTGAAGAATTCGCTCATTTGTACAGCATCGATGCGGTGGGGAGGACACGAAGATGGTCTTGAACATGGTTGTTGACAGCCCGAAGGTTGGGCAAGGTAGCGATCAATGCGATTGTGACTCGATGTCTGGAGGACCCTGGGGGCGGGGTTCGATGGTGTCTGCTGCTGGTGTGGCAGCATGAGGGAGGATCGCGTGATGTGGACGTAAGGTCGCCGGCCAGTGGAGGAGGATTCC
Source organism: Didymella exigua CBS 183.55 (assembly GCF_010094145.1). NCBI lineage: Eukaryota > Fungi > Ascomycota > Dothideomycetes > Pleosporales > Didymellaceae > Didymella > Didymella exigua. The sequence goes on from NW_022984809.1 coordinate 206,486, forward strand.
GGAGACATGCCGCTGACGTTCAGATGCCGCAACCGCTGATACCCTTCATGATGCAATGGAGTGTCATTGCCGGTAATCGAATTTGCAAGTCGTTCCGCGCTGGCCGGTGGCGCATTCGTCACTGCAGACGTGATGCTGTTGTTGCTGTCGTTGTTGCCCATGCGTGATTGCATATGCGGTACCGGTCAGCCTAGTCAGGAAGGATAGTGCATGCACATCGGCCCACTACCGTACACGTTTGACAGCTACACTTGCTGCATGGTCGGTCTGTAGCTCTTGCATACAAAGGTGGTGCGTACGAAGGTGAGAGCGGTGTCGCACACCGCAATGTGGTCAGCATTGTAGTGAAGCGAGGAACCTTCAAGACAGGGGGCGTCGATGCATGCATGCCTAGATCTGACTGGGCAGATGAAGTGGAGATCCATAGCAGGTGCCGCCAAGGGTCGACGTTAGAGGCCAAAGCGGTGATTGGTATTGTGGCGTCCATGGTGCCGTGCGTACGCTGCTGATGGTGACTTCTGGGAGACGGCTTCACGGCCATGTTCCCGCAGCATCGCAGCTCGGTATTGCGGTCGCGACATCATAATGAGGCTCGATTCGTCACAAGAAGCTCATCGTAATAAGACGGTTGACCGATATCTAGAACGCTACCACGTGGGTTCTGAGTCGGGAAGCCGCATTGCATAGGGCTGCGGGAGCGTCTACGCCACCAGTAAGCCCACAACTGTAGGTGTAAGCGGCCGAGTGTGGGGCCCGCTTTGACAGATGTTAGAGGATAGGCGGGGGAAGCTGCCAACGTCGAGTAAACAGAGCGCAATTGCGGCGTGTGGTGGGTGCCAATAGGCTGGGTGAACGACGATTAGCGCTACGAGCGGTGTGCCGCGTCGCAGGCCCAGCTAGCGAAGGACTGTCTATCAACATGCACGTCAATGGTGGCGGACGATCCGTGAAGAGTGTGGGAGGCTAAACGCCTCGGTACCTAGTCCTAGCGCGTCCTCCAGGCCTCATACGTCAATATGCAACTGACAGCCTGCATGTTCCCCGGAAATTGAGGTTGCAGCGGCACGACTTTACTAAGCATATCAAGATACTGCTCGAATTGCCTGTGAACTGAGAGCGGTCGTGACACCTTCAATGCCGTTGATGGAACAAGATGCAAAAGCAGCGTTGAATATGGACGTGAACATGGTCGTGGAAGGCCACTGTAGATGGGCCGTAAGTCGTTTCCCAATGAGAAATCGGACAGCAGTGCCCTGAAAAGGACGTGTACTAAGCGATGACTCGTCACGCACGAGTGTCCAGCATCGACACAACACGACTCCCACAACCATCATGCACCTGATCTCGGCTCCTTCCGTAGACTTGGTGCGAAAGTTTTCCGCTCTGGCGATGGCGTGCGATAACTGCCACAGTGTTTGCGCCGAAGTGACCCATCGGGCACGCGAGGAGCGGGTCTCAAGACCTGTCCACGTCAGTTCTGACTGCCACAACTGAAGTGGTTCGTTCGCCGAATTGTGGCTGAACGCCCTGCACCGTAGCTGATGGTCATATCGGATCTGACGTCTCTTACGCGGTGCCCACGATGGACTCACCGAGTCACCGCGCAACTCCGCCATGAACAAGGGTGCTTTGCACTAAGCGCAGTGCAGGGGGGCCGGCCCAGTACAGCCATTCGCCATTTTCAGGCACATACCCACGTGCGTCCTCTGAACGCTGCGCGGACCGTCCGATTACTCGACTCTGCCTTTAGGTATCGAGGCAGATGATACGTACTAGCGCGCAAGCCAATGGCAAGCTTGGGCTGCAGCTGAAGAGCCTCTAAGCACCGAACCACTGTGTCCCTGTACCAACCGGTAGCCCTATCAAACCGTCTACACATCTAGTAACTGACTTTAGGGCTGTGCTAGTTCCGCTCGACACTCCCCTCCAAGGAGGACCCGATGCTGACTATGCACCCGTTCCACTAGTGGACTGTCGTTGCTTCATGGACCTGCAGAGGTTCGAGTATGCCTTCTGTGTATGACACACACAGGCTTATCCTCTCTCCTTTGTCCTGACCCCTATCATATATACTAGTCTCTCTTACCATACCATTCTGTTCAATCTCTCCTTGCAGTATCATCTTTGGTATTTCAACTTCGTCCTTATCGTTGCTTTTTCCTGAGCATAATACGACTTTGAACCTTGTAGCGTGTAGTACTGCACCATCTCAATGTGTTATCAAGTCATCGAACGCTACTCTGTCTGCCGATGCCTTTACCACAAACATGCCATCGACCCTTGCACAGTCTATGGACAGCGCGGACATATGGTACAAGAGAAGACAGTTCTTGTGGGTTACACCTGCAATTTACACAGCAGCCATCGTCCCGAAAACGTCCACGCATCTCAGCATGCGCCCTCGACTCCCGGAGGTGGGTGCGAGCTTCATGCGTCGTTCCAACTACGTTGAATACACGAACCGCGATATGGCCGCCAATACGCACACCAAAACCGCTATCACCGACATCACGACTGCTTCATAGCATGGACGCGGCAGACTGCGAACACCGTTTACTTCTTCGAGCCGGTCTCTTGCTGCATTGAGGGGCAGCACTTTTGAACATGGACTTTTCGTTCGGGAACATTCTTATGTGCATGGATCAGGCTGGATCTTGGACGTGCAGCTGAGCACGATGATTTGGCCTTGGTGCATGGAAAATCCGTCAAATTGAACGGATTTCGAAGCCACACTTGGCATGCACGATCACGATGGAATATACATAGCGTCGGCGGCACATGACGGACATGGTCACGGGCGTTCACTAACATGGAGCTGGTTTTGGAAGGATATTTGTTCTCCTCCTCTCGCATCTACAGCAATTAGCATTCGCACCTGGGTATGCAACAGAGATGTTTACTCTTTCTACAATTGCCCGAGTCTGCTTTGCACAATCAGCTCCTAAGCGGCTTGTCCTTACTCCACGCCAAGGTCATTATCGGGCTCTCGTGACCCTCTGCATATACGTGTATGCATCCGGAACAGCGGAGGAATCAGGCTTGACTCACCAGGAGCTGCTACTAGAATGTCTAACGTAGTAGATGCATGCTTGGATGCAGCGTGGGCCGGCGGTGATACGTCATCCTGACACTAGGCCGCTTTAGTTCTGCCGCATGCTAGTGACCGCTCTTTGAGTCAGTTTTGACGCTGCTTCCCTATAAACATCACTTAATACAGTGCATCTTCGTCGGTGAGGCCAGCTTCTCCTCTACCGTTCCATTTCTTCTGCCGAACGCTGCATCTGCATCTGTGATCGAATCAGACCTTGAGCCGACGCTCCACGGTGGACAGCGTGGAGTACATTCCATCGCAGCCGGTGAGCGTCTTTGGGAGCCAGAGCTCGGCAATTCGGCGTACCGTCGCGGTGCGAGACGGCCTCTTGACCAAATCGAATACACTCACTATCCTTCGTTCTCACTGCTGCACGGAAGCCGGTTCTTCCGCTGCTCGGCCCGGGTTCGTTCGCATCAGTGCTGCCGGCCATGCTCACTACCATGTTTGGACAGCCTTTTTCTTGGTCAATTAGTTCCATGACTGCGTCCTAATACGTCCATTGCATACGAACCATGCTCCGTAGAAAAGAGCTGGCTTGGAGTCACGTGTGCCGGCTGCGGCTCTGAAGCTAGGCACCCAATGCTTCTCGCGGATGGTACACTGCCTTTTGGACGCCTCGATTGGTTTGAAAATTACACAACGGCTTGTCAGTCGACGTCCACCCGAGTGAACAGACAACGCAGACACGGGTTGCTTTTCAGCCTTGCGCCAATGGCACAATCACATGACCTCCACCACTCTTCATTGGTTTCAGACATCGTTGTCGAGGCGATCTACACTCCCGCATGTCTTTGCACGATGATACGCGATTGCGTAAGCTAGTTGTGAGTCTTGCTTTGACTTATCACAGATACCGAGTGCTCTGCAGCCGCATGTCCTTCACACCGTCACTGTGCTTCAGATTGCCAACCGCGGCTCTATACGAAGCTTCACAACCATGCCAGATCGATCCTCGGCGACTTGTCGATTGGTCGCTGCAGCTCCATGGGAACTGAAAATACAGTCAGCTTCAGGCAGCTGCACAACCACGCATTACAGAAGGGACCAAAACGAGCCTCGAATTCGATATCCTAAGACGACGACCCTATGCATAGGGATAGTTCGACCTTGCAGGATGTATCCGAGTCTATTGCAAAACCACAGTAGTAGAGCGGCGTCGGCTGCTCCATACAGGTGGCGATCCTTGGTGCAGAGGTCTTGGAACACTCAGTCGCTCGCATGCTCATGAAAGTCCAAGCCTCGATACTTTGAAAGCAGGCGAGCGGGTTACCTACTGCCTCCGTAGCTTAGGCGCCTACGGAGGCAGATCTTTGATCTTTGTCCTCGTTTCAACAGGCGGATCAGACCGACTCATACAACCTATCGGGAGACACTTGCACTAAACCGGCCTCCTTGCACATTCTACCCGTCATATGCTTGTGCTGCAATCCGAGTGACGAAAGTTTAGGTGCGAATTAGTCATGGGTGGCGACCTAAGCCTCTATGCGTTCTTATGCACTGTTTGTACATCTTTTGCTGCGAGCACTACTTTACCATCAAGATATGAAGTCATTCACTGTCACTCTCGGAAATAAGGCTGGTATAACTTATAGGGCTCGTGCTGAGCGGCGATTTCGGCAATGATCAACACAAGCCTTCGCGAACACCGAAAGATGTCTTCGCAACGCGACCAGGACGATTCTAAAGAATGCATCTTTCTGCGCCTGTATCCTGTATTACGAACAGTGAGGAATGACGTCTTACCAAGAGACATCTGTACATCAGAAAGCTCGCATAAAGGGCAGTGCACAATATAAGGGTGACTTCACAGGTCTTTGATTTGATGTATTCTAGTGTGAGTACTATGCAGGCCTGTTGACGAATCTACCTAGATGTTGCAGTGTTCCATCTTCTGCGCCCCTGTAGGGTCGCATCTATAGAGAGAGGCTGGAATACTCCTCGCAAATTTCAACCAGCTTGTTCTTGGTCCCCGGCTCCTGCTAGGTATTAGTGTACATCCAAGGATCTCTCATAATCGTTGTTGGCATACCGTTGCGCTGTGCCCAGCGTCTGAGATCCAGTGTAGCTTTGTTTCAGGGAAGGCCTTGTGCAACTCCCAAGCTGTGACGGGTGGACAGACCGTATCATAACGGCCCTGCACGATGGTGGCTACGCTCTTGTTAGCAACTTGTTCATCGAGGAATGGGGATGGAGTGCTCACTAGGAATGTGACGAATCTTGTCAATATTTTCCTTCCTCAGGAGCTGGCCTTCTTCCAGCCATCCCCGATTCGTGAAATAATGGGCTTCCGTCCTCGCGTGTGCGAGATTGTACGATGCATCATCGAGCTGAGCTAGCCCCTTGATATTTGGATACAAAGTGCTGATGGAGACCTCCCACTTATTCCAGGCTCTCGCGGCAGGATGGCTGATGCTCTCATCCTCGGACATCAATCGCTTGTGGTATGAAGCCACATGATCAGCTCGTTCCTCTTCAGGAAGAAAGCTAATAAACTCATCGTAATGGTCTGGGAAGACGAAGCTCGCTCCTCCTGCAAAGGTCGTCCACTTCAGCTCAAGCGCACGGAACGCGAAGATGCCTCGCAGTACCATTGAGCCAACGGACGAAGGGTGTGCTTGGGCGTATGCGAGCGCTAGTGTCGAGCCCCAGGACCCACCGAAGACTAAATGCCATTTCTTGACGCCAAGATGTTCTCTGAGCTTTTCGATGTCAGACACCAGATGCCAGGTTGTGTTATTTACAGTGCTGGCGTTCGGTCGCGACTGTCCGCACCCACGCTGGTCAAGCAAGACCACGCGATAGTGCTCTGGGTTGAAGAAAGCTGTGTTTCCTTTGCTGATGTGACCACCAGGACCCTACTTTCGATTAGCATCGAACCTGTATGATCGCGATGGCCGGTGCCTGAAGGATGCTCAACTACATACTCCGTGCAGGTAGATCACTGTGTTCAAAGTCAACAACCATCAAATACGAGATGCTGAATCTGTACAAACCTGCTTTTCCATCCTTCAGACCGTACTGCTCATAGTAAAGCTCATGGGTCTCGTCGACCCTCAGCCAACTGACATCCCAAGCGTCTTCGTGCTCGTAGCCTTGTACTTCCGGTGCCTGCGCCATGATGGTTGCAACAATGCTTCGCGAGGCAAGCGATGTGACGAGTCGGTCACAAGCGCTTTGTATGTATGTTTATGAGTCGTAAAGCTATATCAAGCCCGATGTGCGATGTTGACAAATGAGCACTAGGTAAGCCGTGTCTAGCCTGGTCCCGCCCCACTTGTGAAGAGCACCTTCCAAGACGAGCGCAGCCTCTCATCTCGTGACTTTCTCCAGGCTCCAGCGGCCATATGTAAGCTTCATGCCATGTCTGTGTATGTACAATCGAATAGTAGCGCTATCCTTCCTTTGACCCTTCCCGCCTCACGCTCTTTCAATACACGAGGAAAATCCGCCAACTTCCCATCAGTAACGATCGGATCCAGGATCCCTTGAGCTATAAGATCAGGCGCTTCCTTGAGATCTTTAGTCTGGCCACTGTACGAGAAGATGATATCGAGCCGTTTCTTTATCACAATTCTCACATGTACGGGGATTTCGTGGTTCAGCGTACCCACGCACAGTAGCCTACCTGCTTGACGGACTAAATCGATGTTAGAAGTGGTTTAAGGACTGCGGAGTAACAGACACCTATGTGCTGAGCATCGCTGAAAGTCTGCGCAGTGCCAACGAAACCAGCGACCACTGGAATCTTTCCGAACCAGCCATTCTCCCGCACCCGTTCTCTGATGTTCTTACCCAATGGCACGATGTCCGACTTGTCTACGCCTATTTTGACCGCACCGCCTAGATTCTCTTTCTATTGACGTTAATTCATAATCAGAGTAAGGACTGCAATAAAACACGCCACATCACAAACAAGGGCACCCACAAGGCTGATCAGACTTGGCATAAGTCTGATAAAATGCATTGTGGGATGAAACAAAAGGTCTATAAAGCCTTGACCAGCCTCAAGTCCTCGTACTCTCTTGCCTTGACATCGTCACATCTCGCTCGGAAGCCTCTAGCCGGTCCCCAATACCTTGCTATTGACCGCTTTTGCTTTCCAGCTACGTTTTTGTTCACTCCAGTTATCCAGCTATCTACTTCCAGCGCCAACATGCCTGTCGCGCAGTCGTGTACATGTTTGGTCCACGCTCTTTGACCGTCCTCTGTGGCTTCTGCGACGACGAATTCGTGGTCGACCAAGTACTTGATGAAATCGGCGACCCAATCCACGGCATATTCTATACTGCGTGGAATATTTCCAAACATTTGATGCGGACCCATGATATTGTAAAAGTTGCTGAAATGATCAGTATACGTCAGCGATACATACACAAAGTAGAACTTACGGGAAGTTATGCACGGTCAGGCCAAGATACGTTTGAATGCCGTTGGCCCACTCGTCTCTGAGTTTCTTGCCTCCAATACCTTGGATATCTACAGCACTGAAAGAGCCGGTCACTGCGTCGAAACCAGTGGCATATATGATGACGTCAAATTTGAAGTCTTCATCCTTGGTCTTGATGCCTTTTTCGTGAATGCACTCTATCGGGTTCTCGTTGATATCGACAAGCTTGACGTTTGGCTGATTGAATGCTTCATAGTATCCGCCCTCGAGCGGCACCCTCCTCGTACCAAAGCCGTGGTTCTTGGGGATGAGTTTCTCTGCAACAACGGGATCAGTGACGCGCTGACGGATCTTCTTTGCAATGAAATCCGAATAGAGCTTGTTGGCTACAGGGTCTGTGTTGATGTCGTAGAAGTTGGACAGCCACTTCGCGAACCCAGGCTTAGCGTACAGCTCTTCCCAGTAGGCTTCGCGCTCCTCATCCCCAACGCTGAAGACCGACTTAGGATTGGACTGGTGGATGAAGCAGGAGTAAGAGTCAAGGCAGCTCTGGAAGATGGCTGGGTAGTTTCGGCGGATCTCGTCCATCTCTTCGCGCGTGATCTTGGAGTTGCGGAGAGGAGCGGTCCAGTTCGGAGTGCGCTGGAAGACAGTCAACGAGCCTACAGTCTTCTTTATCTCTTGGATCGTCTGAATGGCCGTTGCACCTGTGCCAATGATGCCCACCCTTTTCCCATCGACGACACTGGCATCTGCCGGCCAACGAGATGTGTGAAATGCAGCGCCCTTAAAGTCGTGTACACCAGAAATTGCAGGCAGGGTTGCCTGGTTGAGAACGCCCATGCAGCTGATGACGAATCTTGAGGTATACGTTTTGCCATCTTCATCCGTGAGAACCCATGAGTTTGAATTCTCCTGCCAACGCGCCGTAGATACGCGGGTGTTGAACTGCATGTCTTCATATAGCCCGAATTTCTTAGCGAAAAATTGGCAATACGCAAGAGTCTCCGCCTGGCCCGCATAGTGCTCGCTCCAATCCCACTCATCTAGTAAAGACTGGTCGAACGAGAAGATGTATGAGTAGGATTCCGAGTCAAACCGTGCTCCAGGATAACGGTTCCTATTCAAGTCAGTCAGTACAGTAATTGAAGGCTTGGTCACATCTCATACCAGAACCAAGTACCTCCTTCCCCCGAGCCTGCTTCAAGAACTCTTGTTTTCAAACCAAGTTGGCGCGTCCGATGCAGTGAGTACAGGCCACTCTGTCACATCATATTAGCTCAGATGCTTCAAGATATTCGGGGAAGCTTACCTGGCCTGCACCAATAATGAGAACATCATAGTCCAAAGACTGGTCCAGCTTGGGATTCTGGGCCTGATTGACGGCGTTGAGAGGATTAACCATGATCGCGGTGTTTGTGCTTACTTGAGATATGACTGTTTGGGACTGGACGACGCTGATGAGGCGCAAAGTTATCTTCACATCTTCCCATGTCGCCCAGATCCGCCTCGACCCGACCTCTGTCACAAAGCTCACTGCATTCAATCCAAGCCCCGCTCCCCGCAATTCTCAGTATTCCGCTTCAAGTCTAGTGAGATCTTGGCCCAATTTTTCGGCAGCAAATAACAGCCGAACCACTATATTCTACGGGACGGAGATTTATTCTAGCCATAATCATATGGCACTACCGTGCAGCTTCATGTTATCGAGTCATCCGAAGGCAGTGGCCGAAGTACTGCCTGCCAAATGCAGACTCAGCTTTTGCAGGATCTTTGAACGGCCGCTTGAGGCTCAATTCACTAGCCCCATTTGCTGGCTCACTCATTGGCTGGTCGTTCATCGGCCGCTAGCTTAGGGGAAATCGGGATCATGGATCCATACGGTAGTCATGGTGCAGATTGGGCCGCTTTGTTGGGTGAACGCGTAAAACACGTGGTTGCCCGTGATAAGCTCATCTGTCGGAAAGCGAGGTTGCATTATTGTATCAATGTGTGCACAACCTATGTTCGTATTTGCCGACACACCGCTTCAGCTAATTGTGGCCTTTCCCCATCCAACAAGGCTCGAGATCTCTGAGGAAAGTCGATTTCAGAGATCGTCCCCATCCCTTGACTTTTCAATCGTTCAGTGACCGAGGGAAGTGGTCGACACCATCTCTGACGGTTGAATCGTGTGAAATGATCACAAAGATTCGCTCATCAACATCAAGCTCCTGCAACCATGTTTCTGTATTTCTTGCAAGCGAGATATCATGCCCGAAAGTCATGTCGTACAAATTGTCTATCGAAGATCTACCGCGAGACTTCTGTAACTCTTCAAACACAGTTCCCTGGCAGATTGGTGACTCACCTTGCGAATTGCAAGGATGCGGGCTGATGGACTTCGGTACGGGTAGATATTGTGAAGGCCTGAAAATGCCTGCGTGATGGCATATGTCGCCGCCAAGCAGGATGAATGACTTTCCATCTGTAGTTGTTCCGGCTAATCCGCACAGATGACCAATGGCATGTCCAGGGCTATCTAGTAAATAGAAGCTCCCATCTCCGAAATAGTCGAATGCTGGAAATTGTCCAATTTTGAGATCGGTCTCAAATCTGATTTCTCGAAGTTCCCGGTTCGCATAGTCACTTTCTCGAATCGGTGATATTAGGTTGGCAGGATAGCCTAATTGTAACCACGTGGCTCAGATCACATGATATCCTATTGTAGCAGGCACTGCCCGGTGGGCAAGTGCACTTACCTGAGAGCTGAGAGCTTGAACAACACAACATCACACAACACGACAACAGATAGCAATACACTCGTTGATCACAGTCTCCGACCGACCCTGCTCACGCAGTTACACTGGTAGCATTGCGTCCTTAAAGCCTTGGCCAACGAGCAGGCTCACGTTACCTATAAGGAAATGAGGATGGATCACCGATGTGGTCCCAGTGCCAGGGGCTCCAAACGATAGCCTCAATGGTTTCAGGCGACACCCCATGGTCTTCTAAAATCTCTACAACAATCTTTGAGACTTGAATGTCGTACTTCGTCGTGGGGAGATAATCAACGATGCTTTTTGAGTAATTTGGGTAGTCCTTGCGAATTCCGAGATCGAACACGAGCCTTTTACCGGACGGATGCTCGATGTAAAAGGAGTGCGATGGAAATATTTTGAACGTTTCCAGCCCAGGAACCGGGGGTGCCATGAATTGACGGATCTGTGCGGGACCAAAGTTGACGGGGTTGATTAGGTAGCCTTTCACCGCCGTAGATTCTTGAGGGATTCTGATGTGCATCTGTGAAGACATGATGCGACTGAATGGTGGTACCCAACGGCAGCATACTGTATCTGACATGTCCGCTTGTAAAAGACGGGAGACTGACGTGCGAGCTCGATGCGTGACCTTTAGTTTGTGCTCGGTGATAAAGTCTGAGTCTGAGGCTAAGACAGTGCCGCACGCATCAGCTCTACGCTGGTCCAACAAGGATGGCATTGTCAGAGTGGGATGTGCTAGGCTGCGGGTAGCTCCGAGGTTGGAGCGCGAACGGGCCGTGCGGGCGAAGCCGTGGAAGAGTGGCAGACCCGGCTCATCTCTCGGACATTCCAATGCAGCTGAACCTAGTGCTATCTATATACATCGCTCATGGCCACCGACTGCGGTAAAGACTCTCCAATCTGCAAGTCTTGGTATGTGGAGACCGCGTCTAGTGTCTTTCCTCCGGGTCTAGGGAGCGTGGCATCCGGTTAGTATTGCTATGCTGCCGTGAAAAAACCGAAAGGCTCAGTCATAAGAGACATAAACTGCAGCATACCGATCCTGCTCCACTGTCCATACATCGAGCAACTCGTTCTCTATCACGAGGACTTGTGTTGCCATGATGTCGGACATTGAGAAGCACCCAGACGCTCAACCGGAATTGATCGCCTCGGGCGATGACAACACCCTCAAGACAATCGACACCGTCCATCAGGATGAGGCCATGCACGTACTCGCTACCTACCAGGGTCCTGAAGAATGGACTGAGCAGGAGGAGAAGGATGTGAGGAGAAGGATCGACCTTCGTCTAATGCCAGTGCTCTGCATCACCTACGGTCTTCAATACTACGACAAAACCATGCTTTCGCAAGCAGTAAGTTGTCAACTCCTGCTTGCACTCGATCCTATTTAACAGTTACAAAGGCTTTGTTTGGACTGCGCGATGATCTGCACCTACGAACAGGTAACAGATACTCAATGTCTGCAGCCATCTTTTACCTTGGATTCATCGTTGGGGCGTATCCTGCCATGTACCTTGCTCAACGCTTTCCCGTTGAGCGGGTTGCGTCAGGAATTGTGACCGTTTGGGGAATCTGCGTGATCTTGACAGTCGTCTGTAGCGACTACAAGGGGCTCTACGCCCAGCGCTTCTTCCTTGGTGTCTTGGAGAGTGGAGTCAGTCCCATGTTTATGATTATTGTTGGCTCCTTCTACCAGAAGGACGAACAAGCCTTCAGGATGGGGTACGTTCTTCATTATTGCACTGCCCATTCTTCAATGAACTAACATTATCAAGTGTCTGGTACTCCTTCGGCGGCTTCACAGCAATTATCTCCCCTGTTCTGAACTACGCTTTCGGTCGTGCTGAAAGCTCGTTGGCCAATTGGAAATTGATGTACCTCTTCGCTGGCACAATCACCATCGTCTGGGGCGTGGCTCTATGGTGGATCCTCCCTCCAGACCCAGTGCGAGCCAGGGGTTTCAGTGATCGGCAACGATACATCTCTGTCGCTCGACTTCGCTCTAACAACTCCGGTGTTCGCAACATGCATTTCAAAGGCTCACAAGTCCTGGAGCTCCTACGAGACGAGAAGTTCTGGCTCGTGTTTGCCATTGCCTTCCTCTCCATGATTGCGAATGGTCCGATTGCAAATTTTACTCCCATCATCATTGTGAGTACCAGCCCCCACAAAAGTCGTGCACTAAGTATGTGCTAACTCTCGATAGAACTCCTTCGGCTTCACCACGCTCAACTCGCTCCTCCTAACAATGCCAGCTGGTGCCTACGCCGGTTCCCTCCAGCTCATCGTCCCATGGCTCTGTTTCAAGTACACCGGAATTCGCACTTATGCCATCTTTCTCTGTCAGATGGGTGCTACGCTCGCCGCGCTGCTCCTTTGGCTGCTCCCCCGAAGCCAGACAGGTGCCCTTCTTTTCGCATGCTACATCCTGCCCTCAGTCGGCGGCGGTTACGCTGTGGTAATGGGCCTATCACTTGCTAATACTGCTGGTTATACCAAGAGAACCATGCTTTCGGCCGGTATCTACATAGGAAACTGTCTGGGCAACTTTGTTGGTCCGCTCGTGTTCAGGCCTGAGGATGCGCCGCGCTATCAGCCTGGTTTTATTGTCACTTTTGTGACTGCTGCTATAGCTGGTCTTCTTGCATTAGTGTACCGTTACCGGTGCGTCGTGGACAACAAGAAGCGCGACAAAACTGGCACACTTGAGGGATTCGAACATGCTTATGAAGATGACCTGACAGATCGCAAGAACCCTCAATTCAGATACGTCCTTTAGATTTTCCGATGCGGAGAAAATTATGTAGCTCATCTAAGAGCAACTCGTCAGATAACAATCTTACATTGTTCCAGTACCAACCGCTAAGATTACAGCTGTGACTCCTTTAAACCATCTCTGTAAGGTCTTATCTTTACTCATCGATACCTTTACTCTCATCTCTTTGCTTAGCTCTACTTTCACCTCCACTTTCAATCTTACTCACACATAGCACAGGTACCTATGTAAACTACGCACAGCTTCTTTTCCACCTACACAAACACCACACCTCTACAACCATCACCATGTTCCCCACAACGCCCCAAGACTTCGGCAATTCACTCTTCCTCGAAGACTACATCCGCGTCACTCCACCAGTCACCGCCCTGTCTGCGCCTCTGTGCGCCGTGTGCCACTCCCTAGCCACCCCGCGCCGATGCAGTACCTGCAAATCGCTCTGTTACTGCAGCTCTGTATGTCAAACACGCAACTGGAGTTTGCACAAACGTTTCTGCAAACCCTTTTCCAGCAGCGCGAGTGACGACAAGAGGCCAGAAAAGTCGTACCGCCGCGCGTTGTACTTGCCAAAGACGAGCGGCAAGCCAAAGTTCGTGTGGCTGAAGTACGGCGACGATGGAAGGCGGCTCGATATCGCGAGATGCTTTCCCGAACTGCAGGGAATGGAGGAGGTGAAGACTATTGCATTCCACAACCGCTACCTCCCGTACTAGATCCAGATCTCGTACGACAGCAACGTTTCAGGCCGCACACTTGGAGAGAATACGTGCGTCTCGCAGCTTCTCAGTCCATCGCCCTCAAACCCAAGCGGTATGCATGGTATCAAGAAGAGCTCAGTATGGCGCGGTCCACTCGTACTAGCTTACAGTGCAGAGGAGGGACTTAGCAAACCGGCGTTTGATATCGATCCCAGCGTGCTTGGACCGGTGGTGGATTATCTTAGGCTGAGGAGCGAGTATGAGGGACTGGCGTTTGTTGAGCAGCCGCAGGAGTGGTATAGTGAGGAGTGGAAGAAGCTTTTGGGCGGAGCGAGAGAGTAAAGACGATGGGGCTCACGACTAAGAGCAGTGACAAGCATCAGAGAACATGAATAGCTGAGTGGGCGGAAACCCCTGGGAGAACCTTTTGCATCAGCACTGTCGGTACGTGAAGAGTTTCCTTGAGATACCCGAGTAGTTTGGAAGCCATGCTGCAAGATCATGGTTGAAACGACGGGTATTAATGGCTCTCAGGACCTGAGCTAATTGTGGAGCCTGGAGTTGCTCAGAGAATCAATGCAGAGTGTCATCCATGGGAAATATGTATTCATTACGTCATTACTTGTGTATGGCAGTCCGCATCAGTCTGGGGTATCCTCCGCTCTAGTACGCAACCATAACGCTCAAGCCATCAAGCTCACGTTCGAAGTTCTTATGACAAGAGATAGCGTAGGTGTACTGACCAACAAAGTCAGCAGCCTCCTTAGCCATCTGAACAGCCTCCTTGAAGCCGTCAGGTGAGACCTTGGCAGCTGTGACAACACCGTAGCTGTTCTGGACATCGGTACTTGTCGAGAACTGCATTCCAGGAAGCTCAACGCACTGCTTGATGAAGGCAACAGCCTCGCCAGTGGCGCCGATGGCTTTCAGGTGACCGAAGGCCTCCCGGACCCAGTGAATCGCACGACCACTCTTGCTGAGGGTCACGACAGACTTCTCACCACCAGGGATGAAGACACTATCGTACATAGTCGAACGCTGACCCTCGAGATGGTGGTCGGCAATGACACCGTCACCGCTCTTGTCCTCGCCATCAGCGTAGATCTTGTTCCTCTTCGGGCTGATGGTGAAAGGTAAGGCACCCTGAGCAGTCAATGCAGCCTTGATGCCGTTGTATGCAACCTTGTCGTAGCCATCTGCGATCAGAATAGCTACCATGCGAGTAGCGATGGTTGGCGTAGCCGGGAGGTAGTCCATCTGCGATAGGCCCTTGGCTTTCTTATTGTGCTTCTGGCGAGTAGCTTCCTGCGGAATATCGGCACCAACCATCTCAGCTACACCCTGAGCAAGCTCGAGATCGATCTCAACGATGCGCTCAACCATGCGCTTGTAGACTACGGGGTCGTCACAGTGATCAAGCTCAAAGGAGAAAGCAGCCTTCATGTGCTCCTTCTCGACTTGAGACATAGAGTTGTAGAATAGTTCAGCCTGGTTCTTGTGCTCCTTGAACTTCCTGCTGTGCAGACGCTGCTTCATGCCGGCAACCTTGGCAGGGTAATCGATATAAGCACCCTCCTCCTCCGCGGCAGGAGGTACAGTCTCGTAACGGTTCGGCCAGTAGTTGACCTTACCCTTGGTGATGGTGTGACGCATAGCTCCGTCACGGTTGAAATTCATGACCGGACAAACAGGCTTGTTGATAGGCAGCTCCTGCCAGTTGACTCCCAGACGCGAGAGCTGGGTGTCGTGGTAGGAGAAATTACGGCCCTGCAGAAGTGGGTCGTCGCTGAAACCAACACCAGGGACAACGTGCGATGTACAGAAAGCAATCTGCTCAGTCTGTGTGAAGTACTCATCGGGGTTCTTGTTGAGCTCGAACTCGCCAATGTACCTGATGGGAACTAGCTCCTCAGGCCAGACCTTGGTAGCATCGAGGATGTCGAAGTCGAACTGATCCTCCTCGCCCTCTTTGAGAGTCTGGATACCGAACTTCCACTTAGGATACGAGCCAGCCTCGATGGCCTGCCAGAGGTCCTTACGATGAAAGTCAGGGTCCTGACCAGCAAGCTTGAGAGCTTCGTCCCAGACCAAGCTGTGCACACCGAGATCAGGAGTCCAGTGGAACTTGACGAAGTGCCTCTCGCCCTTGTCGTTGACAAGTGTGAAGGTGTTGACGCCGAAACCCTGCATCATGCGGTATGATCGGGGAATTGTGCGGTCAGACATGGCCCAGAACTGCATGTGGGTGGACTCGGGGTGGAGATACTTCGCGTGTTAGATAATCTCGGCTCATGAGGCATCAAGATTGTTCTCTTACCTGGAAGTCCCAGAAGTTGTTGTGAGCAGTCTGAGCCTGAGGCATCTCGCTATCAGGCTCAGGCTTGCCAGCGTG
Source organism: Didymella exigua CBS 183.55 (assembly GCF_010094145.1). Taxonomy (NCBI): domain Eukaryota; kingdom Fungi; phylum Ascomycota; class Dothideomycetes; order Pleosporales; family Didymellaceae; genus Didymella; species Didymella exigua. The sequence goes on from NW_022984809.1 coordinate 222,598, forward strand.
AATGACATCGGGAAACTTCATAGCATCCTGAATGAAGAAGACGGGGATGTTGTTACCGACGATGTCCCAGTTGCCCTCCTCGGTATAGAACTTGATTGCAAATCCACGAACATCGCGGACGGTGTCTGCTGATCCACGGCTACCGAGTACGGTGGAGAATCGAACAAATATCGGTGTCTCGCGGGATGTATCGGTCAGAATGCCAGCCTTGGAGACATCTGAGGCAGATTCGAAGAGCTTGAACTTGCCGAATGCGCCAGCGCCTCGTGCGTGAACAACTCGCTCCGGAATACGCTCATGGTCGAAGCGGTGGATCTGCAGATGTTAGTTGTTGTCGCCACTTGCGAGAGGAGCACCGAGCGTACCTTTTCACGACCAAAGGGATCCTCCAGAAGCTGAGGGCCCTGTTTGTCCTCTGTGGATGCAGACAGCCAGTGGTCGGTGTCGTTCTGCTTGACACCGTAGTCGCTTGTTATCCTGTGGTCGCCATTGTGAACATCCTTGGTGTCAGCCGCCAATTGAGCAACCTTCTTGTTCTCGCCGCCGGCCATGCTCTTTGCTTTTTCTGATAGGCTTCCGAGAATTTGCGATGCCATTGTGATGTTCCAGAGATCGCAGGTACGTTCCGAGGAGATTTGGGCTCTTTAGATCCAGTGGGGAGCTCGTTATAACGGCAGTGGCGCGCATACACATGTTGTGTTTACAAACGTCATAACGACGTTTTTCGATGAACTGCCGGCCCACCCCCAGCTGCTTCGAGCTCTGAAGCCGTGTTGCTGCATCGCGCAACGGGACAGATAACTACACGCAGCCAATAACGTGCTATGTGATGTTAAGGCTATCGCGCATCTGTTAAAAATGGGGAGCATCGCGTGGGTGATCAGGATGCCGAGCAAGGCCGACATGGCCATAGACATTACAGCATTACCATGCTGCGTGTCTGATTGGAATCAGAATTCCCCATGCTGAAAAATTGCTGAGCTCCACCAAACTCGGATTTCTCCAAATTCCGTGCCAATGGATCCATTGTGACAGGTTGACGTGCGTCGCAGCGCTGATAGTCTGACGTCAGGTTTGTATCGGCAATCGGCAACGCACGTGTAGCTCGCCCCGCTCGAGCTGATCTGCGTGAACAGCAGGTGAGAAAAGAGGAAGACCTGAAATGCAATCTGCTACCGCTTGGCAGAGTGACTTTCTCATATCTGGAGGCGCAACTGTCGACGCATACAGGTGTCATACATCATGCCAAAGTGGAAAAGCGTCACGTGTCGCAGTCAATCTTCCTGTCCAATCGGTACCAGCATCCCAGGTCTGCTAACAGTAGCGCGTCGACTTCCTCACGACGGCCGTCGAAGAGCTTCGCCAGCCACGGCCCACAAGCGCCTCGCTTCGTGCAGCATCACCTGATACTTGCGGTACCAGAGCGCGCGTAGCCGAGACTGGCGCTATGGTCGGCGATCCCTTGAGAGCCGTAAGCCACACGTGTTGCCGTGGAAGACACACCGACGGAAAGTTTAAGCTGTAAACGTTCGACGACTGAAGCAGATACGCCATGCTGAACGCTAAATTCTGCGTTGACCGTTGTATCTTTCTACATTAAACTTTCGTTTCCTTTGGGCAAGGATATGGGTGTGTTGCAGAATACACTATCTAATCCTGTACCGAACTTGACCTGAACGATGATATCTGTCGGCGCAGATGCCGATGGGGATGGGCGGCGTCGCTGCTGGAAGTTGCCGACTGCAACCTCTCATTGGGTGGGCAGTGCGCCCGTGCTGGAGTCTGGAATGCCTGTGTTTTTGGAAAGGGAAAAGCAGGATTGGCATGCTGCGCCGATGACGGAAGTCTGATATTATCTGTGCGTGACAAGGAAGCTTTGATGGTACTCCTTCGCTCATTCGCCGTGACAATTAGCGTATTGGCCCATCGACCGCGTCGTCAACGAGACACTGCTTTGCGAGCCTAACATAAGGAGTTGCGGCGCGCGTACATGGTTAGACGTCCAATACGGCTCGCGAATCATTAATGCAAGCGGTCACTGCGCTGCAGCAACGATCGAATCGGGTATGCTGACAGCATGCTGCACCAAGAACAAACGCAACAAGTCCCTAGGGTTAGACTTTGTAGAAGTTATCGAAAAGGAGCTTGAGAGCAGATCGCCCTTCGAAAAAAGATCGCTGCAAAGAATCGGCTGCGAGGCGAGTCGGTGTTGTGTTACCTAGGTATTACCTACTCAGATTGAGTTGCTCTGCCCGCTGGTTGTGTAGTATGCACGTCGGGGTCAATCTGCAGATCAGTGAGTCGAAAAAGCCCACTTCTCGGTATACGGCGACGGCTACAACTCGAGCTTCTTCCGAGACATATACTTGCTGCCTCACGGTAAGCCAGACATGTGCATTCGACTGTAACGAAAGCTGAGCGCGCGGAGAGCGGTTTCTGCAGTCGTGGCCATCGTGCAAAAGCACGTGTAGATCAATTTTGACTTGATCAGTGTTGTGACGATGGATCGTTACCAGAATAGACCTCCGATCTTGTGCTGAACATCCGGTAGTGTCAGTGTTAGCTTGAGAAACGTTCAAATATTAGCCGCACAAGGTTGCTGAACATACGTGCAGATCCAGCCATGCCAGCTTCTCAGTTGACAATGAGGAAACTTTCTTAGCATGTTCGAGACCTGGCACTTCTCGATATAGTTAATGCTAGGATTCATTTGACTCCTTGCAGCCGTTGCATGCCGGCATGTAGACGCTGCAAACCATGCGCCGAAGCAGAGCACAATGTGTCCTTAGAAGAACCGAAGTTTTTACGAGCAGCAAGTGAGACCGAGGCAAAAGTCAGAAGTCAAAAGTCCACTGTGAAGGTTCCGTCTGTCTTGATCTAATTGCAAAAGAAGTCCAGCTCGCAATTCTGCAGGTTCAACGAACTTGAGCTTTTAAGATCAATCGAAGATCATTGTGGCCGCACCTCGCCAAACGGCAATGAAACAAATTCGAGCTGCCGCAGAGCACAAGTCAAATAAGATGCGCATGACTGCCGAGCATGGTGGTTTTACTGCCCAGCTCTCGTACAACTCAATTTGCTTGCATCTTTGCAGCCGGGCAAGAGGAGCCAAGATGTGGACTACCCCATCGTGGCCAAAGTCAACTTGTCGATCCTGTTGGAGCTGCCGCGCTATGGTCTTGCAACGTTTGTGAGTGCGAGAACGCACGTGATACTTTTGCGTCGACGGCGCGAGACTTCTATGTCCAAGCTGCTCGTGTCACACCGGGCCGATGAGCTAGAGCGCTTTGAGAAGTGGTCTGATACCCCTGCAAGCCGTTGAGGTACGTGAAGCGAGAACTAACTGACAGCTTACACAGCATATGCCGAGCTGCGTTTGTATCTCGAAATTTTGTCCACAAAGGTGTTCTCGAGACATGAAATTGGCGCAGATGACCCTTCTCCTTTCCTGCCGCATATGCTCTGATCTTAGGGATGTGGAGCCGTCCAGCAGACACCACGTCAGTCTGTTTTGTTTGGACGACAACATGCAACGTCGGCCCTCATGATATGCAACCCGTAAATACCTGCAATTGGCAGCCTTGTGATGCTGCTGTGCACCAAGCAAATGCAGCAGAGGTTGTCATATGTGACTCGACAGATGAGGGCCAGCACCAGCTTCATTCCGTAGAGAACGGCCAACAAGAAGTGATCTGGCCTTTCCGTGCTCAATTTCGGTGTTTGCTTGCGAAATGCCACATCGAGAAGGATTCTGGAGACTGCCGTCACGCTTCACGCGTCGCCTGTATGCAGCTGCCCTAGACCGTGCGCTCACCCTATGCAAGGACAGCCCTTTTGCCGTCAATGTTGCACCCGACGTGTTGACATGTTGGAGCGGCCACAACACATCGGCGTGATGGGTCTTCCATTCGATTCAGGTTTCTCATGTTCGACAAGAGAGCAGTGCAGCGACCAGGGTGCCATGTGTGAACGCAGGCCGGACCAGGGGCGTACTCCATGCTCGGCCGGGCGAGTGATGTTTCGAGTGTAGCTTCTCATCCTCCGCATCTGGTGAAGCAGTTTGAGCCGCAACCTGATTTGGAGACGCAGGAACACACTCAGGAGTCACCGGTGGCTTTGGAGCAGCGAGAGGCGCACTGGACACGCAGCGGATGCTCTTGCAGGGGCCTCCGCAGGAAGTCATCTCGGTGCACTGCAGCCATGGGTACCTGTATGTTTCCACAGCGTTTGCTGCGCAGCATGGTTCTCCCACTAGCACATCAGCCCTGTCGTCTGATGGTGGCAGCGGGCGGTTCACCAGCCTGCGCGACAGGAGTGAGTGGGCGGGCTCTCTTCCGCTTGATCTGCGTGCTAGAGCGCGGCGTGTGAATTGATTCCAATTCAGGCTGCTATCAAGCTATCAAGCGCGGGCGGCCATGTGATGGACTGGAGAAATAACTGTGCGCGGCAGCGCCAATTTGAAATCCCCTGTCGTCTCCAGTACCTATCTACAATCGGCCACTGGCGCAACGGCTGATTCCTGCTCGAATACCGCCGTGCTCAGCAGACCCTGACCGACCCGACCATTGCAGTCGAGGTCGCTGCGCGCGAGGGGCGCGGACGCGGCGAGCGAGGGATGAGGAGCAGCAGCGCGCTCCACGGCCGACGTCGAAAGACAGAGTGCCTCTGCGCGTCCAGGTACTGCGATTGGGCGGAACGGGCTGCAGCAGACGCTGGCTGCCAGGCAGGATGATCCTGGCTCCTGCGACCCCTGTCTGCATAGGCGTGAAAGGCTAACGCTCCGCTATGTACCTCAGTCCTTGCCTTTCCGGACGGAGCCAACGGCTGTACACGACTGTCGCACTCTCGTTGCAAACGGCAGCGGCAGTAATCTAACATTTTTTGAGAGGTACCGTCAGTCCGGCACGCTGCGATGTTTGTCTTATAAAACTCTCTTGCTGCCCCGACTGCCCCCTTTGGAACGCTCCTACCACTCTTGCCCGCACGCTTCTGTTGTCACTGCTTGCTTGGCTGCCCATCAAGCTGGCGAGCCACTTGACCTCCACATCCCGCTGCTGCCCTTTGTGAAGCCCCAGCTTTCATCCCATCTCGTACGAGACGCCAGCCCGGTGCGCCGCCAGCACGCCCAGCACCTTGCTTTCCAACTGCATTTCGTCGAGCCGCGCTCCGCATTGTTTGGTCTCAGTCCTAGGAGTGCCTTCCGTCTGCGACGAGCCCCGAAGGAGCTCCCTGCTATCTGGCCAATCAGCGCGTCCGCCCACCACCCCGCCTACGACCCTCAGCGCCGCCCGCAGAAGGCGCTCCCCGCTGTGCAACGCGCCTTCTTCGCCTATTCTCGACACTATGTGCACCAAGGTCGTACACACCTACGGCTGCGGCCATTCGACCACAGACAAGGCCGCCTGCGCTGCATCGAGAAGTGCAAACTGCGGTGTCTCGAATGTCAAGACAGTCAAGCACGACGAGAAGTGTGATAGCTGCGACCGGTAGAGGTACGAACGTACAGACCCTTCTCCCCGGCCCTGACGAATCCTCCCCGCGTCACACGTGTCTGACAAGGCCGCCCTGCAGCATCCTACCACAACGATTTACCAGACGACACCCCATGATGGCCGGTGACACACAGACCACCGTCTGTTCGTGTTGTCACTGCGCAGGCTGTCCATTCGCACATGCGTCGCTCGGCCTCTCACTCCTGGGCACAACGGGCTTCTAAGTCACCGCCCGAGCCACAGGCTGCATTTCACGGCGTCACGGGAACAAAAGTATTGGCGTTCAACGGGCATTGGGATAACTTGGACCTTGGACATTGCGAGTCCGGCGTTTCGAATACAGGTTGGTGTTGCACTTGCATGGCACTTCCACCTTCTGTTACTTTACAGTTCTTCATTCGCCTTGGATACTGGGTTGCCTTAATTTGGTCGCGCGATGCGCAGACAGGACTTTGCTGGCCCCTTTCATTTACCATTTCACCATTTTTACCACTATATCTTTATTTGTGGTCCCTGGCTATATGCAGCCATGAGACGAAGAAGGCAGTTGGGAAGGCAATCGGACTCAAGCCAGTCATCTAATTCAGACGCGCCCACAAAGGAGCTCGGCCACAGTCGACCGCTCTGGACCTGGGCAGTCATACTTCAACCGTTGAGCTTGCATGTGCATCGCGCCAACCTGCGGAATGTTGAGTCAAGACCAATCAAGCAAAGCTGATCTGCCCTACAGCATGCACTGCCGTTTCTCGCCAATCGACGTCACTTGCACTCCTCCAGACTGTGTGCGACAATTGCAGTCACTAGCAGGACTCGAAACAAGACTTGTCGTCCTACCTTGCCGGCGGCGCTGTTTCGCTGAATTGCCAGCACCAGACATGATGCCAAGTCTGACTACATTGCTCATGCTGAACATACGTCAAGCTCGGAGCTGGTCTCAACCGGAGCGGCTGCGTCAGTGAGATTGCTGAACGCATTAGATAGCAGCTCAGTTCGGCTCGGGAAGCGCGTTTGAATTCGGAGCGTTCTCACGTACCGAGATGGAACAAGCCTGTCCCATATCTCGGTGCTTCCGCGCGAACATGGACCGATACTTGCCAAGGAACAGGGCTAGAAATGGCCCTCTTTCTCAAGGCACCCTTCCCGGACCAGCGCCCAAAGCAGCAAGGGCGTTGGGCTTTCATGTGGTCCTGCGGCGTGGCGCTTGTTGTATACAGGACTGGAATGATCTTCACGTAGCCGAGAATGAGATAGATGCGGAGTCGATATGCACAAGCTTCCCAATCTGGCCCCATGCAGTGTCGGCAGTGTCGACAGTCGAAGGAGGGCTCTTCTCAGTCTGTGTAGAGACGCCGAGGAATGCCTAATGTAGAGAATGATAAACAAGACACGCCATCGACCACGGCGTTTTGATTGCGTGCGTTGACAGCAGTTGCAGTTGATGTCGATGGCCATATGTTCAATCTCAACAGTGCTGATTGGCCCGATGATCCAATTTGCACCTGTCCGGATAATGCAGTAATTACGTCTTCTGCCGCCAGGGCGAGCCCGGGCTTGCTTATGCACCGGCTCCGCCCCTTGCTCAGTCATGTACAATTCGCCTCTGGCAGGCTGCTTCAACGGTGATCTGCAGCATGGGCATTAGAACATGAGCCACGCAGCAGCGCCATGCGGCTCTAACTCCGCCATGATATAGCATCTTGTTCTATGTAATAAGACTGTTTCACATATGACACCAGGCTCGAGTTGTTGCATACAGTCGAGGTACAATGCACGTGCGTCTCGCGGGGCAGTCGATGACACGGGCAGAGGGAGACACATGTCGGACAGGGAGACCATGCAGACACAGGTGCATAGTCACATTTGTTGCATGACCAGGACCTTGTCGAATGGTGCGATGGGGAAGCGATGGCGCTGGTGCTCTGCAGTCGGCAACTCGGTCGTCGTTTTTCCTTTGTTCGGTGGCGGTTTCCCCATTGGGCAGTCTGCGGACGCGTTTCTCCTCTGTTGACCCAACGCCGCACGCATCCGCTGCAATGTCAGTTGATATCAACTGGGAGACGATCACGGGCGGCGCAGATGGCTCCGCTCGCGCAGAGAAGATACGCGCGTTCATCCACGACCGATTTCAGCAGGTCACGTTGCCAAGGTTCATTCGCTCCGTCCATGTTCACTCGTTCGACTTTGGCAGCGTGCCTCCAGAGATTGAGATCAAAGACATCTGCAATCCCCTGCCCGACTTCTACGAGGAGGACGAGGACGAGTCAGACGAGGACGAGTCAGACGAGGAAGAAGAAGCAGCAGCAGCAGGAGGTGCTGATGGGCCCGCTGAAGGCCACAGCGTCAATACCAGTCGACTGAAGCCTCCATCAAACGACCGCCATATGCGCAATGCCAGCAGAGACTCCCACGCGACAGAACGTACAACTACACACCCTGGTATAGCGCCATCATACTTGAACACGAGACCAAATGCGTTTCGACACCCCACTGAGCAGCTCGGCGCCCATCTATTCCCTAGAGTCTCCACACCAGGCATTCCCGGTGGCACTTCCAACCTCAACTATTTTCACCTGCCCCTAGGCGCAGGTCTCTCAGGTGCTACGACACCTCTAGCTGCTGTTGCTGGTGCGCAAATACAAGGCTGGCTTGACAACCCCCACGGCCGGCCTAGGACACCGACCAACAAGCGTCTCCATCATGCTGCCTCGATGAACTCCTTGACGTTGACGCCCCAGTCGAACCCAGATCCGAGCACAGGACCTTCTTCGCAGCGTAGGTATGATCAAGAGAGGAGCAGCAGCTCCCTTGCCGACTCGACGGGCTCGTCTTCACAGAGCGACTACGAGCGGATTCGGTCCCCTACACCGCCCCGCATGCGAGAGAAGAGCGCCGAGGATCTACAGGTCGTGACACATGTGCAGTACTCTGGCGACATCAAGATGTCGTTGACCGCCGAGATCCTCCTGGACTACCCCATGCCAAGCTTCGTGGGCATTCCGCTGAAGCTCAACATCACCGGACTAACATTCGATGGCGTCGCTATATTGGCGTACATCAGGAAGCGAGCACACTTCTGCTTCCTGTCGGCTGACGATGCGGACGCGCTGGTCGGCCGCGAATCGCCTCAGACAGAATCGTCGCAGGGCCAGACATCGAGCCTCGCACAACGGCTGAAGATCGGCGGCCTGCTGGAGCACATCAAGGTGGAGAGTGAAATCGGCGGTCAGGGCAGCGGCAAGCAGGTGCTGAAGAACGTAGGGAAGGTGGAGTCGTTTGTGCTGGAACAGGTCAGGCGCATCTTCGAAGACGAGTTTGTCTACCCGAGCTTCTGGACATTCCTGGTCTGACCGAGACGGAGTGGACGCGGCACGCGATTGACAGGTCCAGCCCTACCTGCTGCAAAAGAGCAGAGTGGGGCATGGGGGGCACTCAGTCGTCAGCCCACTATACACATGTCGCTCAATCCCATGCAGACGCCGTACACGACTGTCAAAATGCATGCACCCTAGCCGTTGATTCTGGCCTCGTTACACGGACCCACACTGAGCAACCGTTACAGCACAGGGCGCGGGTCCCACGACATGAATGATTGGCAATACATTCGCAGCAGGCAGATGCCCGTCCGTGTGCTGCACGAAGCCGTCGGCCGTGTGCGAGTGTGACGGCCATGTCAAATGTCAACGCCAGCAGCCGTCTCGGCTGTGCTGCCTTGGTTCCCGCGATGAGCGTTTCCCAGGCGTGGCAGTCTGACGTTGGGCTTCACCGACCGATCCCTTGCCGCTGACGTGCATTCCTGTTGCATTTGGTCATGATTGCAAGTGCACTGTTCCAGTGGTTCTGAGGTCAAGCACAAGAGGCCAAGCACGGGAGGTCAAACATGAGAGGTCAAACATGAGAGGTCAAGCACGGGAGGTCAAACACGAGAGGTCAAACACGAGAGGACAAACACGAGAGGTCAAGCACGAGAGGTCAAGCACGAGAGGTCAAACACGAGAGGTTCGGGAAAGGTAACGGGAGACTGCGATTTAACGCAAGTGCGTGGTGGGGGGAGACGGTAGGGGATGGTGAGATTTAACGCAAGTGCGTGATGGGGGGAGACGGTAGGGGATGGTGAGATTTGACTAAAAGTGCGTGGTGAGATTTGACTAAAAGTGCGTGGTGAGGTTTGATGCAAGTGCGTGGTGAGGTTGTATTTGTTGCACACTAGCACGACTAGAACTTCAGCAGCCACACATCGCCGAGTCTCTCGTTGTCGTCACCGAGACCGCCGTGCACGACTATGCTGTCATTGCCTGTCCCCTCGGCCCTGACGACGTCGGCGTCGAACCAGCCCCTGTTTGCGGGCGTGCCGTCGTCGCCGGCGTTGGGGTGCAGCTCGGTCCACCACTCCTCGCTGATGTCGTAGATCCACACGTCGCCCAGCATCTTGCCGGCGCCCGCGTGGCCGAGCGAGCTCGGGTCCCGCTCGCCAAACAGCGTGAGCAGCTTCTGCTTGCCGCCCAGCTGCACAGGGAGCAGCGCGCACACGCTCCTCGCCGCGGGGCCGTCGGCCCCGTCGGGCTTGAAGGTCTTGGTGTGCCATGTGCGGGAGCCCGTGTCGAACATGTCGACGCTGCCGCCGACCTCGGCGGACCCGTCGAAGCCGTTCATGCGGTACAGCGTGCCGTTGGCAAAGGCCATGCTCGCGCCTCCGCGGTGCGGCGCAGGGGCGTCGGGCAGCCGTGTCCAGCTCCGCCTGTCGACGTCAAAGGCCCAGAGATCGGACAGCCGGCCGCTCGCAGGGCAGCCGGCGTGGACGTACACGGTCGATGCGCCGTCCGACGCCGAGCTGTGGTAGCTGCGGCCGGCCGGCACGGGCGCCGAGGCGTCTGCGGGCGAGACCTTCTCCCACGTGTGTGCGGAGGGCGTGTACTTCCACACTGCGCCGGCCTCGTCTACGGGCGCCATGTCAGCGCCGCCGCGGCCGGAGAAGATGTACAGGGCATTGTTGAGGACCGCAGAGGCGGTGCCGACGCGCGGCGAGGGGGCGTTGTCTGCGGATATTGCGTCGTGCGCGGGTGATTCTGGGTCTGTCAGTGTGGGTGGTGGGCGTGGCTCCTGGTGGCGGGAGAAGCCCCCCAGAGGACAAGAAAAGCCCCCCAGAGGACAAGAAAAGCCCCCCAGAGGACGAGAAAAGCCCCCCAGAGGACGGGCGAGGGGCGGACGCACCGGTGCCGAGGGCAACCGTGTCCACCTTTGCGTCGACGGGCTGGCGCGGCTGGACTTCGCCGCCAAACACGTGCAGCTGGCCGTTGACGACCGCCACGGCGTGCGACGAGCGCCGGAGGCGGTCGTTGGCGGCCACCTTGTGCCAGTTGCCCTTGAGCGTGTGGATGGGCATGGAGACGGGCATTTGTGCGGTATTCGCGCGGTCGTCGGGTCGGTCGGTCGGTAGAGTGTCGTGTCAGTGGGCTGAACGAGCGACGCAGCGCTCGCACGGCACCAGACAAGTCTCGCAGCGGGCGTCACCCGTCGCTTGCGTCATTGTCACTGCTGCTTGAGCCTGCTTGAGCCTGCTTGAACCTGCTTGTGCCTGCTTGAACCCTGCGGAACCCGTTGACACTGCGAGCGCGTCGTCTCTCCTGCCTGTCGCGGACCACGCCCCGCGCCCGCACGGCACGGCGACGATCGCCAGCACTGCGCGCAGCCAATCAGCGCGTGCAAAGCGCCGCAGCGCCGCAGCGCGGCCGCGCCGCCGTCGCGCTGTCGGATGTCCGCTCTGCCACAGCTCGCGGCCCCAAACGCTCGCCCGCGACGCGCTGCAACGATGCGTCTGCGCCTCACGATCCAGCGCAACGGCCTGCCCGCCGCCCACATCCTCTGGGCGGTCCCCGACACCAACAGCGCCGCCGCCTACACCGTCGCCCGCCTGCTGGAGGACGTCAGTCTCGTCGTGCCGCTCGAGGCAGACCACTGGGGGCTCGAGCACTATGTCGCCGAGGTGGGCGGGTTCGAGTGTCTGCACTTCATGCCCGTGGCGCAGTGTCTGAACGCAGACGACCATGTCTCGTGCGTGTCCCCGGGGTTTCTGCAGAGTCTGCCAAGCGCTAACACACGGCAGCATAAGGCCGCTCATGCGCGCCGAGGTGCGCGCCCGGACGCTCACGGGGCGCCACCAGATCAGCGACGGCGGCCAGCACCTCGTAGACGGCGTGCCGTTTGGCCGTCCGTATCTGCGGCAGCCGAGCCGGCCGCCAGTCAGGATCCCGCCGCCTGCAGTCAGGGTCCCGTCGTCTGCAGTCAGGGTCTCGTCGTCTGCAGTCAGGGTCCCGCCGCGGAAGCGCCAGAGGCTCGAGGAGATTACAGACGAAGACGGCGACCAGCTGTTGCTGGAGACCCAAGAGGGAGCAGACGAGGTCAGGGCTGCCACGGACGCCAGCAGGAGCAGACCAAGCGGAGCAGACAAGACCGTGCACTTTCAGCAGCCAGAAGTCGACATGGATCTGGACAACGACGACGACGACGACGACGACGACGACGACGACTTTGCGCCGGGCAACGAGAGCGACCATGATGTGGGCGGTTACGACGGCGCGGACGGCTCCGACGGTGCGGACTCGGACGCAGACTCTTCAGATGCTTCAGACACCTCTGACTCGGGCTCGGACTCGGATGCAGACTCATCAGATGCTTCAGACACCTCTGACTCGGACTCGGACTCGTCTGGCTCAGACTCAACTTCAGACGACTCCTCGAGCGACTCGGACAGCAGCAGCGACAGCGACGCCGAACCCGAGGTGCGGTCGTGGAAGAAAGCCGTACCAAAGGCCACCGTCCCTCCGGAGCTGACCAACGCGAATCCGTCTCCGCCTGGCGAGGGCAAGAGAGAAACAAAATCACGCAACGCGCGTCGGACCAGGACAAACCGCCTCAACCACCTCAAAAAGGCCGGGAAGCTGGACAAGGACGCAGACCTAAAGGACCTGGAACGCTACGAGGAGGAAACAAGGCAGCAGCCCAACGGCGAGCAGCCAGGGCCAGCACATCCATTCGCACGATCCGCCAGCAAGAGGAAGCGCCTTGAGACGGAAGAACACGGCCAAGCTGCCGCAGGAGAACACGGCCAAGCTGCCTCAGGAGAACACGGCCAAGCTGCCGCAGGAGAACACGGCCAAGCTGCCGCAGATGAAGCGGCAGCGCTCGAGAAGCGGAAGCGGGAGATGATTGCCAAGTTCGGCCAGGACTCAAATGTCACAATGGAAGAGCAGCCGGCGCCGCCGCACTCGAACGAGCCGAATACAACACCCGACAAGACCGCCGAGCGCAAGCGGCTGCGGCCCAACGTCTCAGCCATCGGCCGCATGCTCGCACGGCAGACCAAGAACCTCGTAAAGAAGCCAGTCAGAGTGAAAGAGCCCACCCCAGACCCGCAAGGCTCGACCGATCCCGAATTCTGGAAGTCGCGCATCAACCTCTCGGCGTTCGAGTGCTGGGAAGAAGAGTATGAGCTGACAGCGCCGCCCTTCCCATTCAAGCAACACTGGGACCCCATGGGCCAAGTGATGCGCGATGCCGCAAAGGCGCGAAAAGGCAAGGGCCGCAAGGGCCGCAAGAAGGCGGCAGCAGAAGAGCCACCAGAAGAGAACCAAGAAGATCCGGGAGAAAGGGTCTTTCTCGACTACGACGACGGCCCAGACGCGAATCCCGACGTCCAGATCCATGCTGCCATCGAAGACCAGCTGCAACAAGACATTGCCACCGCCTCGCAAGAACAACCCGAACATCCCAAACAACCCGAACATCCCAAACATCCCAAACATCCCAAACAACCCGAACAACCCGAACAACCCGAACAACCCGAACATCCCGAACATCCCGAACATGACCTACCCCTCCTGCCCGAACATGACCTACCCCCCCTGCCCGAACATGACCTACCCCCCCTGCCCAAGGACCTGAGCACACTCCCCGCCCTGACGCCTGCGGACATCAAGCCCGGCGCGCTCATCGTGTGCAAGTTCTTCGGCATCAATCCTGTGACCATCACGCCAGAAATCAGCGGCTTCAAGACGGCAGTCGTGGAGACTGAAGGCGACTCCGGTGCGGGCGCGGGCACAATCAGACTCAGAATCGCAGCGCGCGACTTGCCGCAGACGGAGAAGAAGTTCAACAGCAAGGGCGAGAGAATCTACGATGCCAAAGACGGTTTCTTCATGGAAGAGGAAGACGACGAGGGGCTGTGGAGCGGCGTGTTTGGCGAGCTGTTGGAGGGAAAGGTGCTGCGGGCTGCGTAGGCACTAAAGTCCATGTCAGTGTCGATTGCTGACGAAAACCCCGGATGGAGTGCCAGACTATCGTTCTGATGCTGTACTCATGTATTGGTGCGATACTCATGTATTAATGCGATACCCATGTATCAATGCGATACCCATGTATCAATGCGATACTCTTGTATTTAATGCCATGCTCATGTATTAATGCCACACTCTTGTATTAATGCCATACTCATGTATTATCGCGATACTCTTGTATTAATGCCATACTCATGTATTAATGCGATACTCATGTATTAATGCGATACCATGGAAGCTGAGCAGTCTCTGATCGTTGATCAAGTGTGAAGAAAGTGATCAAGTTCCTTGTTCTATCTACGGTGCTAAACGAGCAGAATATATACACCAATACTCATCCAGCTACACCCTAATTGGAGCTCTAATCACGGCTCCAAGTTGTACCCGATTCCGCTTACCATGGCGTGATGGATCGCCAGTGTCTGATCGGTCCAATATCCAGATGCGGATCACGTGATGTGCACCCTCACCTCGATCCTTGCTGCGACAGATACCCATGTATTTAATGCCATACTCATGTATTTAATGCCATACTCATGTATTAATGCTGTACCCATGTATTCAATGCGATACTCATGTATTGATGCGATACTCATGTATTGATGCGATACTCATGTATTGATGCGATACTCATGTATTGATGCGATACTCATGTATTGATGCGATACCCATGTATTTAATGCCATGTACCCTTCGCTGCCGGCTGAGCAAAAGACGGCAGAGGGACCCCAAGATACTCCCACGCCCCACCGCCGCTCGCTCCCACATGCCCCACATCCTCCACTGAGTATGTATAAACCCACACGCTGTCTGCCACCTAAAGTCAGTCTTTGGAATTCCGGACACATCAACCGTGCAGTTGAGGAGTAGCCCGCGGAAGAATGCTTCCGGTCGACGGCCGACATTCGGCCCCTCCATGCAAGGCACCCTCGCCTATGCAAACGACGTCAATCCCCGTTGTCATCCTTGCATGCGTCAAGATGCAAAACACAACTGCCGAAATACACCAACAGAGACAACCATGGGATGAACTTCCTCAAAATGGACCCTGCCGAGCGCGCCTCTCCACATGCCGCCGGCAAGCGCGAGTCCTCGGCGCCTCGGACGCCGCCATCCATCAATTAGCTCGTCGACACAACTGCCGTGAGTGGGTGAGTGGGGTAGCTCCAAGCAAGAATGATACTCGATGCGATGCGCGCAAGGCGAAATCTTTTAAAGAGCTGCGATGCTCTTGTCCCACGGTGATTCAATCCTGCCACCTCTGACAATAGACATATTCCGTGAGGGCAAATTTCCACCCAGTGCACAAGTTCACATCCCGCACAAGTTCACATCCCGCACAAGTTCACATCCCGCAAACGCAGCACAATGCCTCTTCCTCACGGCGTCTACCGCGCCGACCACGTCGGCTCCTTCCTGCGCCCCAAGTCCGTTCTCGAGGCGCGCCAGAAGGCGGCCAACGGCGAAATATCGGCCGCGGACCTGCGCCGAGTCGAAGACGAGGCTGTCAGCAAGGTCGCCCAACTCCAGATCGAGAACGGCATCCGCTCAATCACCGACGGCGAGTTCCGCCGCGCCTACTTCCACCTGGACTTTCTGAAGCACCTCGCGGGCATTGAAGAAAGGGGCCAGGTCGGCAACATCAGGCACAAGGATGGTTTCTCCCCGCCAACATTGGTGGTCAACGGAAAGCTTGGCCACCCCGAGGCCATCCAGGTCGACGACTTCCACTTCCTCGAGCAGGCGATCAAGGACAACGGCGGCAAGGCGACCACAAAAGTGTGCATCCCCAGCCCGACCATGGTGCACTTCCGCGGTGGACGCGCCAGCATCGACATCTCCGCGTACCCGGACCTGGACGTCTTCTTCGAGGACCTCGCGCGCGTGTACCAGGAAGAGCTCGACTCGCTGTACCAAGCCGGATGCCGCTTCGTGCAGCTCGACGACACCAACCTGGCCTACCTGTGCGATCCGGACATGCGCAAAGCCGCCGAGACGGAGCGCGGCGAGGACCTCAGCGTCCTGCCCAGGAAGTACGCCGCGCTGATCAACGCCGCCATCTCCAAGCGCCCCGCCGACATGAAGATCGGCATCCACCTCTGCCGCGGCAACTACAGGAGCAAGTGGTTCGCGTCCGGCGGCTACGAGCCCGTCGCCGAGGTGCTCTTCAAGGAACTCAACGTCGACGCGTACTTTCTCGAGTACGACGACGCGCGGTCCGGCGACTTCAGCCCGCTGCGCCACCTGCCGGCGCACAAGGTCGTCGTGCTGGGCGTCATGAGCAGCAAGAAGAACGAGCTCGATGTCAAGGAGGACATCATCGGACGCCTCAACGAGGCCGCGTCCATTGCGCCCAACGGCCTCGACCAGCTGTGTCTGTCGCACCAGTGCGGCTTCAGCTCGACCGCCGAGGGCAACGAGCTCACAGAAGAGGAGCAGTGGGCCAAGGTCAGGCTCGAGGTCGAGATTGCCAAGCAGGTGTGGGGCGACGACTTGAGCCAGTAGAGCTTACTTGAGCCCGTAGAGCTTACTTGAGCCCGTAGAGCTTACTTGAGCCCGTAGAGGCCGCGCCGAAATGTGCGCGTGGAGTAGAGGCGCACAGGAAACGGAAAAGCGTCGACGAATGCGCGACGCAGATGCAGAAGATTACGAGCCCCAGAACAGTGCGCGTGACGAAGCCACGTCTCAACGACTGATGTGTAGATGTAGTATAGCAGTATATACCCCAATTAACGGTTCAACCCTTTCCAGCCCGCTCCCTCGGCGAAACATCGCCTGCGATTGTGCGTCTGCGCTGACTGACGCAGACACGTTCGCACCATACCTACTTCCCCGGCACCACCATCCCGTCCGCGCGAAACCAACGCCAGACCCGCCGCCGTCGAGTCCAGATACACCATGGCCAGGCTCGAACGACCGTGATGTAGCTAACGCGCAGCTCTCGAGTCCAGCGAGAAGAACCGACGGAGCAGATTTCCACACACTACCTCGTCTCAGAGATCCCGCGACACTCCCACCTGTATCCAACGACCCGACCCAGCCCATCCTCCTCCCTCTCTCCCGTCCGTCATGTCGGACATGGTCAAGCTGCAGAGGATTGTTACAGTAGCGTCAAGCGCGTTTCCACACGTGATGCATCCGCCAGATATCTTCCGCACGAGGTTTCATGATCGGGGTACTTACTCAACAAGGACGGCCGGTGGATGGCGGGCAGGTGTATTTCGGCATTCAAATCCATTCCATGTCGCTCTGCAGCTTGACCGCTCTACAGCCTAACCCCTCTTGCCAACAGCTAACAGCGATTGACCGATATCGACGGCCTCCACTTCTCCGCAACCTCGGCCAACGTGTACTCTCCGCCCACATTGCCCGGAAACACAACGTACGGCAGACCGGCCCACTTGCTCGTCGGCTCATCGCATCGCCAGAGCGGGACACCGGGAGCCGCCTGCCCCATGACGGTGGCTTTCTTCATGCGCAATCCCTTCGTTGCCATGTCGCTGCTCGTGATGCCGCCCTTGGCGATGAGATATCTGGGCTTGACTTGCAAACGCTCAAGGAAAGCGACGAGCGCGGCTGCGACCACGGAGCCGATGTCTAGCGATGACCGCTCGTCTGCGCCTGTGATGATGTCGCGCGAGGTCATTATCAAGACGTCTTTGGGCTGCTGCAACGCCTTCGACGCCACTTCTAGCGCGTGGTTTAGTTCCTGTCCTCGCGAGGCGTCGCTCTCCAGAAGCTTGTTGACGTTGAGTTCCACCGTCGTCAGCTTGTCGCCTGCAACCTCGATCAAGGCCTTCAACTGGCTCGTGGTCTTGGGCACGTACGAGCCGGCGATGATCAGTCCGCCCGTGGCGGTGCTGAGCTGGAGCTTCCGCGCGGTGATGGGCGGGATGGGGGAGATGCCCAGACGCGCTGAGACGAAGGCCGCTGCAGAGCGGAAGAGGAACTTTCTGCCCTGGGCAGAGGCCTTGAGAATCCCCTGGACCACAACATCCATGTCTTCCTCTGCAGCTGCGTTGGCGATGAACACCGTGCCCTTTGAGGCGCTTTGCAAGATCTCGTTGACCTTGTCTGGACCCCCTGTTCGGATATCTGTGAGACTGATTCCGCGCACTCGATCCCTTGATATCGTCCCTTTGCTCTTTTCAATGACCCAGTCCGCCATGTGACTGCTCTTGAAGCCAAAGGTAGCATCCCTGGCGAACGGTGTCTCTGCGGCAGGTACCAGAACATCGCCCTCAGCAACATAGTGGACATCGTCAATTGTGTATCGTCCACCTTGGAGGAAGAAAGGTGCAAGAATCCACGCATCACTGGCTCCAAGCGCTTCCTCAACTGCCTCGGGCTCGACTGGGAAGTGGCCTCTCAGAGTCGAGTCACCACGCAAGACCACTTCGAAGCGCTTGCCTGCCTGAGCCGCAGCCTCCTTCAGGTTTTGGCAGATCTCGATCGTAAGCTCTCGCGCTGCCGGTGGATGAAGGGCCCTCGAGTTTGTGAGGATGAAGAACCCGCTGCCTGGGGCGGTGTCCTCGAACTCCGCCTTTAGAACGGGAACGGTCCATGTTGTTAGAACTTGGATGTCGTGGCAGGTTTGAGTACCGGTTGGATCATCATCCAAAGCGACTAGGATGGGAATGTTGGAGCTAGACTGGATTACATCCCGCGTTCGAGATCGAAGCTCAGTCGATGTTGAGGACAAGCTGGGAAGTCCCTCAAGTGTCTCCTTCAGCGGCAAGGATGTGGGCATTGCGGACGAGGAGGACATTGTTGATAGGAAAGATGATGTGAGGGCTCGATTGCAGAATCCATATGACGAACAAATACCAATTGCAGTCGCCGCGGCAATGGTCGCGGGTAGTGTACCTCAACGTGGGGCAGCGGCTAGCGGGGTCGGCCTTCTTGCCGATCACAACCCCTCCTTCTGATGTCTTGGACATGGGATTCTCCAAGGCCCGATTGCCAAACTACCTCTTCGTAAATAGGACAGCGCGCCGGCGGCATGACGGTTGGCTCTGCCAGGGCAAGCTGCAGTAACACCCAAGGCTTAGAAACTGAACCCGGCAAAGTCTAGATCGATAGTGCCCGTATCGAAGTTCAAGAATGAAGCACTTCCAAGGTTGTATGCGTCTTCGAAGCCGCTAAAGAAGTTGTCGCCGTACGACGTGCCGGGCAGCGGTGTATTCAGCGCTGAACCACTTTGCGCGCCAGATTGGCTTGCCTCGCTCGTAACACTGGGGAGCATTTTTGCGGCCGGGCTGCCACCCTTCTTGGCAATCATCTTCTCTAGGCCTTCCGCCATCAGATGGACTAGATGCCACTTGCCAACAGGAGTCGAACGGAACTGCTGCACAGCCTTGGTTGTCAAGTCAAAGACTGCAGTATCTGCGATGTACTGGCCACTATATTGCGATGCAATGTTCAACAGAAACGCACACGCGAATGCGACCATGGAGTGGATGTAGTGCGGAATGCCGACCAGTCCTTCTTGTATGTCATAGTCGGTAAGGACCATCTGAATTGTGTCCGTAGCGGCCGACACTGCAGCAACCGCGCTCTCCTGGAAGTGTGGTGGTACAGGACCCCCACGAAGACCCCGGAAGACGTGGGAGTGAAGATGGAGCTTTGCCAGATGGTGATGTATGATCACGCCTTTGGTCGGAAAACCGCCAATGAATTGATGGATTTCTGGACAGGTCAGCGTCGTACTCGACAGGACATACGGAGAGCCTATGAGTCTCACTTAGTAGCTCTGTGGACCAGAACCCCATCCAATGGTCTATCTGGCGGCTGAAGTTCGTCAATTGTGGTGCAAATGCTTTCGGTATAGCTTCTCCGGTATCAGGTCCAAATAGCTCTCTTGCGTTCCCCATGATGATCAACAAAGCCATCTGGCTCACAAGTCGCTTATCGGCCTCAGTGAATGCTGCGGTCCGCATGAGCGCTTCCCATCCGGTGATAGAGACTTCGTCTCTGACGATCGATGGTCGACTATACAGAATCGATAGATGTCGATCACATATGTAAAGGACATACCACAATCGAATGCACTCCATTGAGTCTTCGTCACCGGTGGCAAGAACACGCTGGTAGCTGCTGCTGAGGTTGATCTCCATGGCTCGTCGAATCGCATATCCATTGATTATGAATGAGAGATCATGAAGCCAATATGATGCCACACAGAGTGCCCGCATACGGTCGCGATCTATGCGGCGGTCGAACATGGATGCTGACATCAGGCGACGGAACTCTCGGCTGCAGGACTTGTAGAGGTGATTGCTTTGTGGATCGTGCAGCGCTGCGACAGTGCAGATAGTGACAGTGAGAATCGACGAGCCACGGCGTAGACTTTCCAGGTCACGATACTTATGGCTTCCGATCCTGTACATGAAATGGTCGATGCGATTTAAGAAGAAACTGAAGAGTCGCTCAGCGTCCTCAACATTGACGATACCTCGGGATATGAAGTCGTTGACAGGATGGTTTGTGCCAAAATCCGGTGTAGGCTTGCGCTCCTCGGTAGGATCGTCTGATCGAAGTGCGCGAAGGCGAGTGAGTTGGTACAACGACTCGATGGGCGCGTGTGGCAGAGCATCCCCTTTGGGAGACAATCTGGGTGAGTTGTCGCATGATGGAACCTCTTCTTCTCGGTCCGCAGCATCATACTGTTGGACATGATCCGAGTCATCAGCAGTAGTCGCCTTCAGTGGTGGCAGTGCTGGGAGTGAGAGTTTGCTGAGGACTTGTTGTAGCGATGAATGTATCAGACCGAGGTCGCCAACGACTTCATGCTTCCATCTATCTTCGTCAGAGCTTGTTAGAGCCATTACCACAACACTTACTGTGATCGCTCATCAATCAGCGTCTGCAGACTCTTGTTCAGGACGCAGGACAGGTTTCGTTCGGCACAACGCTTGCATGGCGGACCGGCATTCTCGTCCATAAGACATTTTATCTGCGCGACATAAGTACTGCTCTTGAACGTCACGTGGGTAAAGATCACTTGCTAACCTTCTGTTTTCGACATGCTGCACAAGCTTTCACTTTACGCGAAATTGCCGGTGTAGTCGCTTCGACTCCAGCCTCGGACTGCCGTGGGCGGGAAGCAGATCGAGACAGCGACGGGCCATTGTCGGTGACCTGTGACCAGGTTCTTTTTGGCGGCATCGGCGCTTTCAACAACACCGAAAACACGTCTGCAGTGTTTTCATCGCAACGAAGACGTACTGACGCAAACCTGGAGATTGTTCGTAACAGAGTTCTGGAGCGCGGGCAAGCGCGTTCTCCACTGCCGCCGAAACGCGGAGGTTCTGATTGGCTTAAAATCGGGCTCCTCCAACTTTTGGCAGTCACCACACATTTCTCAGAGCATGCGTAAAATCATCAACCCCCGAGATAACCTAGTGTTGCCCGCTTTTGATCATTAAGATGGGACCAGAGCTTGATCTTCTCCAAAGCTTGGGGCGGAACGCCTGAAGGTCTGCCCTGGCGCATGCCGTCCGACCTCCTCACACGAAGCGAACCAACAACAGTCACTTCCTCAAAGCCACTGCAACACTTTGCTGACGTCGATGTCGAGGCGATCTGCAAGGCGTCCAGCCCAGCAATCAAAGCCTCTCAAATCGTCACCTCGAGGTCTCCGTCTGCTCACAGCCGCTCGCGTTAGGTAGGTCGTGACACCACTCACCTGGTACCGTCGTTGCGTTGGCCTTGCACTCCTGCTTTTCTCTATTTTCTTCACGCTTATTCGCTTCTGATTGGGATTAGTATAGGAGGCGCAGCTCGATCTAAAAGCTGCATTGTCGTCTCAGCTTGGTGCCTCTCTCATGACCTTGCGCTATCGCGCGCCGAACAAGATCACAAGCCCGTCAAACGTATAGGAACCTATACGAGTATCAAGTCAGCATAAAGCACCATGTCGGCACCATGGTCCAACTGTTACAGGTCAACAGAGCGGACTTTGGACAAGCGCTCTTCGCAGTACTATGTGCAGCCCAACGCGCCCGCTATAGTCTGCGATCAATCAGCACCGCACTATGTACAGCCATTTTATGGAACATTTTGGCCTCCACCTGTCATTGCTGAGCTCCCCGCGCCTTTGCCTGTGGCACCACCGACAGCAACACCAGAGAAGCAGTTTACTGAGGACGAACAATCTGCTCGGAAATTATCAGCCCTAGATCGACAGCTCTTGGAAGACGAAGAGCTCGCCAAGCAATTGCAGCAGCTGGAGGTCCAAGAAGTGAGGAGCAGTTCCAATAGCAACATCAATCAGCAACAGCGTCCAACCACCCTGGCCCTGCCAAATCCGCAGGGGATAACCTCCCTTATACAACAAAGATCATCGCGATTGCTAAGACCATATTCTCAAAGTATACCTATGGACACGCACTGCGGCCCGGGATTGATACAGCGACACTCGGTTCAATTCTTGAGACCTCATTCTCAGAGTCTGTCGCCTGATGTTTCTTGGAGTCCAGGCTCCTTTGGTCCACCATCTCAGCTACAGCAAAGCTATAGTCTATTGCCAGAGGTAATCCCTGAACAACTTTCTAAGTTTCCGCCCCACCGCCAGTCATCTGTGGCTATGAGCGACTTACCAGAGGCGGTAGTGGGCGACATTCCTCGAAACGCAGAAGCACCATCAGATCCAATTGCATTGGCGACCTACCTTGAGAAGCATCGTCAAGTGCCGTACCCACCTCAGTGGAGGTTAGGCCCCGTGATAAAGAAGTACCATGCCCAGACGAAAATCATAGCAAACCTGAACTGGATGGACACGCCAGAGTCGTCCGCCTGGTCGACGCGACGACGATCAGAAAAGGCGCCAGCACGTTCACCTGCTGCCTTTACCTTCAACTTCAAGAAGATAGGAGGCAAATATCGCGACCCAAGGTTCTCATGGGTCATGCAATGCAATAATGCCGAATCGGGAGCCAGGAGGCCAGAGTCCACATGGTCCTATGAACTACGTCTTGACTTGAGAAGCCGCGTTCGCAAGACTGAGATTCTGAACCCGGGCGGTGGGAAGAAAAACATACTGACTACCTACGTTCATGCATCAAACTATGATTCCCTTCGCTTTATCGCCAACGACGGAAGATCCTATGTTTGGGTGAGCCATATGCCTTTAAGCTCTTCCAACGGCTGTCGCTACGATGTGCTCCGCCACGCCCTATTCGTCGCAAACAACAACAGTATTGACCCCCTGTATGGCGACATTGTCGCAGACCACACGTACTGGGACGGGTTCAATGGCGATACTCGGGTTCATACGGATGCCATCTGCATGGAATGCCAGATAAAGCCAATCGTCGGCCAGCGGTGGAATTGCAAGACCTGTGCAGACCATAACATCTGCGGTCTTTGCCACACTGGTAGAGCACACAGCTCCATCGAGCCAGGATGCAAGCTATCACTGACATGCCTCCCTGACGAGACGCTCACCATAAGATCCCCGACAGTCAGCCACGCACTCGTCATCGCCTCTCTGCAGGTTCTGAAAGACTGGCAAAGGGACCAGATACAGAAGCAGAGGGGCAGAGACCCGTGGGGCTTCATGCAGACAGAGGAAGAAGCGCGGCAACATGACCTAGGCAGGCTGACTCATTGGAGGGGAAGTGATATTGACAAGAAGCACTTTGATGCGCCGCTGAGAGTCAGAAGTCGATTGGAGACCGCAGAAGCTATGCAAAATCCAAATGGAATGGGGGGTGCCTTGGGAGGGTTAGCTGATGCTGGTCTGGCTCTTGCAGCGAGAGGGCAGCAAGGCGGCTATGATGGACATCACGGTGGACATCACCATTATACTTACGCAGGAGACGGAGGAGGCGGAGGCGATGGCGGCGGAGGTGGCGGATGAGCCAAGTGAATGACGGCGAATTGCGCTCAGTCTGTGACAGATGGTCAAACAAATAACTTCTCTTCCTGAACCACGTTTAGACCACGTGCAATACTTGCAGAACGCTGAAGATAGTAGCGATGGAAAACTGCGCGAGTCAGGGTCAGCAGGAGCTCGGGGCGACATTGTGTCATTTCAACTTTTGTGGACAGCTGAAGGGCGCAACACCACGTTCGCATCACTCCTACAATTGAGACATTCCACTCACTGCATATTGTTTCTGAGTAGATTTGACGCTACACCAATTGAAATAGCATTAGGGGAACGCTCGCTCAGCTATGCCCGCACCCTCAGAACCCCCACCACCCTACGAAGATGCGGCGAAGGAGCCGCTCCTGTCAGACCGCAAGTCGCCAGGCCCATCAGACTCGAAACAGCCGCCCAGAGGACCACCCCCCCCTCGAGGACCCCCCCCGCTGCTCAGTCTGCCCGCATTAGACGATTTACGTCGAAAGCGCGTGATTCTCGCCTCCGCGTCTCCTCGTCGAAAGCAGCTGCTCGCCCAGCTTGGCCTGCAGAACGTACAAATAATACCTTCCAAGTTTGCCGAGAACCTCTCCCACGACCTCGGCGCGCTCAACTACGTGCTCGAGACCGCCACCGCCAAAGTACAGGACGTGTACCGCAGCGAGATCGACAACACAGACCAGGGCGAGCCTGCGCTGTTCATAGGCGCAGACACCATCATAGTCAGCCACGATGGGCGGATATTGGAGAAGCCACGGGGCGCTGAACACCACATCTCCATGCTGAAGATGCTGAGGGATCAAGGCGAGCACAAGGTCATGACCGCTGTTGCGGTAATGAAGCCACTGGAGAGTGCTATGGACCCCGGGTACAGGCTCGAGTCACATGTCGAGGAGACAACGGTCAAGTTCGACCCATCAGGTATGTCAAGCGTCAACGTAACACGCTGCAGGGCTAATAGCCTGTAGTCACAGATGAGCTTATCTTAGCCTACGTACGGACGCGCGACGGCAACGATAAGGCAGGTGGCTATGGCATCCAGAGCGGTGGTGCGGTGCTGATTGAACGTATCGAAGGATCATACGACAACGTCGTAGGCCTTCCCATACGAGCAACGCTGAAATTGATTGAGAAGGTGATGGAGCCTGAAGAGGAGCTGGACGACGACATGGACAATATGTTTGTGAGGGAGGGCGACTAGGAGCACAAGCCCATATGGAAGGAGGCATATCAGGAGGACGACGATTTCTGTCCCATGCACTGAGCGCAGTGTAGCACATACAGCGACATGCAAAGTTGCACACGCGATGAAAACAGAATTGCACAACTGAATACGGAAGCCTTCGAGAATGTTCGCACAAAGGGCCCTCAACGGCCGCAAGGGCACTGACCTCCTGTCTCGCTTAGCAACGATGCTGTAGCTCTCTTGACTCTCGTTGGCGATGGCAAACTCCACGCCGGAAACACCAAAATTACCCGTCTGGCCTGCATTGCGGCATAAGGGCAGTCGCAACGCAACAGTCGGTACTTTGTGCGCCTGCTTTGTGCGTGTCGAGCAGCTCTCAATGCATGGAATCTCAACTCCAGCTCGAACCCCTCATTAGTAAGGGGAACCCCCACTTGCCTCGGCTTTTCTAAAACACATCACTGCGGACACTTGACTTGAAGCGGTACACCTCCGGACAGCCCATCGTCGTCATCCCTCAAACGCGTTCCACAGGCACGTAGAAATTTCTGCATTGAGCATTGTTCTCCACCCAACATTGCTCTGCACAGTTGCGGCCGAGGCAATGTTCACTTTGCAGTCTCTGTTTGGCGGACGAAACACCGCAACCCAGCACGTCTCTCCGGCAAGGAACCGGCGAGAGGTGTGGCCGGACCCAGCTTTACCCAGCTTGTCGTTCCTCCGCAGCTCGATGTGCGGTGCTGAACCATTCACTATGATGCAATACAAGTTCGGCTAGGCGCGTGAGATTATATTTATAATCCGCTGCGGAGATAAGTATATGAGGTCCTCTCTGCCGCGTCCGTTACGACATACCATATTCGTTGCTTCCCATTCCAAAAGTTTTGAGCTACCCTTTCTTCCTTTACCTCTATACTTCAAAGCACACTACCTACAGACAAGATGGTTCAGAACAAGGGTCTAATCTTCAAGAAGGCGCCTGAGGGCTGGCCGGTTCCTGGCCAGGACCTCGCAGTTGAGGCCCGCGAATTCGACCTCGAGCAGCAGATTCCCGAAGGCGGTCTCATCGTCAAGAACTTCTACGCCTCGTTCGATCCCTATCAGCGCGGCCGCATGCGCGCGCCTGAGAAGAAGTCTTACTCTCCTCCCTTCGAGCTTGGCAAGCCCATTACAAACCGTTCTATCTTCAAGGTCGTCAAATCGAATAACAAGGACTTCAAAGAGGGTGAGGTCCTGATCACCCTTGGCATCACACCCATTGAGGAGTACTCCCTCCTCGATGCCGACACCGTCAAGACTGTCCGCAAGCTTGAGAACCCCTACAACCTCGACCCCAAGTACTTCCTCGGCCCTCTAGGTATGCCTGGTCTGACCGCGTGGTCCTCTTTCTACGAGATTGGCCAGCCCAAGAAGGGCGAGACGATCTTCATCTCCGCTGCCTCTGGCGCCGTCGGCCAACTCGTCGGTCAGCTGGCCAAGCACGAGGGCCTGAAGGTCATTGGCTCCGTCGGAGACGACAAGAAGCTTGACTTCATCAAGAACGAGCTCAACTTCGACGACGGCTTCAACTACAAGACCGAGAGGCCTGCGGATGCGCTCGCCCGCCTTGCACCCGACGGCATCGATATCTACTATGAGAACGTTGGCGGTGAACAGCTCGAGGCTGCCATCAACGCCATGAACAACTTCGGTCGCATCGTCGCCTGCGGCATGATCTCGCAATACAACCTCAAGCCCGAGGATAGCTACCCCATCAAGAACTTGATGCAGGTCGTTGCCAAGCGCTTGACTATCCGCGGGTTCATTGTCACCGATGCGAACATGGGCCCTAAGCACGCGAAGGAGCACCAGGAAAAGCTGCAGAAGTGGTTGTCTGAGGGTACCTTCAAGGCGACGATCAGCGTCACTGAGGGTATCGACAACGCTGTTGATGGATTCTTGGGCATGCTCAAGGGTCACAACTTTGGAAAGGCGGTGTTGCAGATTGCGGATCTGGAGAAGGAGCAGTAGATTATGATACCAATTTGGCTTTTGAGCCTTGAATGAACAGTATGAACACTCATCAGACGCAATGCAACTCTCTGGGTGGTGTTGTGCTCTTTTTCGCCTGTGACGTCATGTTCACTTGGTCATTCAGCGACCACCAACGCGCCGAGATTGATGGACTGCCCACCGTGACGCGTTCTCCTGCTGATTGAACTTCATCATGCAAATTACTGGGCAGCGAACGCGCAAGGCTCACTTCGGTGGTGCTTATGAGCTTGTTATGAGCTGCATGTTAAGCTTTCCGGTGCCCGAGAATGCCTGCGGCTGCAGCAATGGCGTTATTGACGGACCAGGCTGAACGAGTGCTCCGCGACAGTCATCAGTTATTGGGGGCTATACATGGACAACCAACGTGCCCGAATCAACTGGCCTGCTGGTGATGGCTCGCTGATGTTGCTACTGCAGTAAGACGCTATGCCTATCAATCCGTGAGTGACAGGGTGAAATCGGATAACCTTCATGTAGAAGCAGACAAACTTCAGCCTGCTGAAAAAAGCAAGGTCGACACCTGGCATGGCGGTTGGCTGAGTGGCTTTTGACGGCACATGTTGCAAAGCCAGCTCCCCAGATAAGTACAGCGTATGCTCATGCTGGCGCTCCTTCCGAGCAACCGTTAAGACTACCACCCGACTTCATTAGGACACACCACAGCATGGGCAACTGCGGCAGTTCGCTCAACTGTGCTCAGTGCTTCTACCCAGAACCGCGACGCAATTGTACGACGGAGATAGAAGTCAACGCGGACATTGCAGGTATTGGTGTATGTGCGCTTTGAACTTCCGGCTTTCAATTACTAACATGCCCAGGTACTTACGTCGCTCTACTTCAGCGCCTGGATTCTATCAATCGTCATCGTCTGGGGCTATTTCAGAAAATCGCTCCCCTCGGATCTGCTCACCTCCACCGATCATTATATTGTTCAGCTTTTGAAACGCCGTTTGAGTCCTTTCTCCGACGTAGACGTGAAGTCAGAACAAACTGCGGTGCAGAGAAAGACTAGCGGTGTTGTGACCGGCTTCACGAAAATACTCGGCGATCAGCAGCTAATCTCGGGCATTGCCATACTCAGTGCGGGCCTCGCAAGTCGCTGCAACATATCTTTGTACGAATTCAACATCGTGACTTGCCTCGCATATTTTTGCCTGTGGACTCACCTTGTGTCGCTTCAAGTGCTCCGCGGGTATCTCTACACACACACGTTTGTACGCGCATGGCGGATTGGTCTCACTATTGGCCTCTTTCTCCTCTTTGGGTTCTCTTACACAATCAACACAGCCACCTACGATGTCGATTTCGGAGAAAGCTCGCGCCTAAACATAGGTAATATGTTTCAGTGCGTCTTTGAGGCGCCTGAGTACATGAAGTCCGTGCGTTTCGACGCATGGTATTCTGTTACCCTTGTTGGTACTCTTGCCTATCGTCATGTTCTTGCAATCGGGGACTTATTCTTCCCTCCGGAAACGGATACGATAAACGTCCTCATCAGCCGCATCACGTCCAGGTTCTTGAGAAAAACTGGGTTATCCCAGGCTGAACGACGCGAAATAGTCGAAAACTCATTTGCGAAATACTACGACTGGCTTCGCCCACCCAAGGAAGGGGACAATCGCACTCCGATATCAAAATGGTATTATCTCCAAATCTACTTCGATTCGTACTTATCGTCAATCCCGGCCCTCTTCGCAGGCATGTCGTACGGGACTGTTAGTACGATCCAGGCTGTATGGGGAGATTTTGACACTACTGGGCTTGAAAAACTCGGCTTTGGACAAATCGTGGCATTGGGTCTTCTCTTGCTGACACTACTTGCCGCTGCTGAGATTCGAAATGGTAGGGTTCCCTCGTGTGCGCTACCCACAATACACATAAGCTGATCCCGAACCTTAAACAGAACAGTCCATCATCGCTTCTGTAACAAATAACCCGGACCCAATGGAACTCAGCGAAACACCCGTACAGGATGAGATTGATAATACGACTAGTGGAGAGACCTCAATCGCACGGGATGTGGCCATTAACGCCAGTGATCCCTGCAAGGAACGGTACTTGTGTTTCGGCGTGACCAAGCCGAAAAGCGAGCTGCATAGGCTTACTGCAATGGTTTCGACACCCGATGACTTCGATGACAGCCCGATCATAGCCCGCAGGCTTGCGATGGTGTTGGGTCGCATCTGGGTCGCCCACACGCTTCTTTACACGTACGTAGGACTCGGCTGGAATTTTTCGATGCTTGAGCTCAGTATCGTCACACTCATGGTATTGTGGAAAAGCTTCCGAGTGCTTCTTGTCTTCAAGAGGATCCACGACCAGACCTACTTCGTCAAAATTGAGGCCGAGGTCAGAATCAGAAAAAACAGCAGATTATCATCTTCCTCACGGCAACCACTTGTCTGTGCTAGTTCGACTCAACCGAGAGCCTCGGTGGCTTCGACACAACCTAGCATGGGGCATTCAACATCTGTGTCCGGTCCACCATCGCCCTCTATACACCCATATGGTGCGACAGGACGGAGCGGCTCGAGCTCCTCGTCACACCGACGAAATGAGAATGGTTCTGATGCCGAGAGTCCTATACATGGGAGCCTCCAGTATCGAGGTCTGTTCCCGTTTACACCAGCATGATGCCTCTAGTGGGTCTCGAACTCGATACTATGGATGTAACGCAAAGACTGCTTCCGTGTCAGCGCCTTGGCCTGTTTTTCAGCTCATCTCGCGGTCTAATGTACAACATCTCGATGTGTAGGGATCCGCACTTACATAGACTTATGCCGACACTTGATTGTGGCTAAATGCGGACATGAGATGCCAAGCAAATCGATATCTCTATGCACATGATCCGCGGAGCAGGCTGCCATCTCTCATAAGGAAATAAGCTTCAGCTTAGTTAGAAATTTGCCTTTCAATCTTTTCACACTACATCGACCAGTTCTCCGCAACGGCGTTGGACAAGACTCATGGCTGCAGCTACATTTGCAGCTCTTTTCCGGAACAATTTAAGCTGAACCCTAACACCACTGGAATAGGTGAAAGTACCGTAAGGCTGTGTTCAAGGTATCGCCAACGCGCATTTTAGATCAACTTCTCATAAAACATCACCGCTAGCCTAGCACTCCTTCCTGTGGTTGCGAACTATTTGATTGCATACAATCCATATATCGATCCGTTTGCAAACAACGGCAAATCTACAGCTAGGTTCAGGTCGAATTCTGTTAATTATTACCTGCTGTACTGGAGATTGGGCCTCAGTCTCATACAAGCCTTGTTGCTCGAATGGCACAGACCTCGAACCCTCAGGGCACTCACGCAGGCAAGCATTGACGCGGTTGTTGCCTTGTACTTCTGTCAATTTGTAGTCGTTGATCGTCTTGGTGCATGCTTATTATGAGTGACTTTCAATTGCTGACTAGATGATCGGTCCTTGTCAGTGGGTACGCTCAGTTGCATTATGGTATCTTAATTTACCATTGAGAGAAGATTATGGATCTCGCATAATTTTCCGCTATTGCGCACATGTGCTGTCTGGCCTTCTTGCGCAACTACTCGAGTAGAGATCGGATAGCTCAGATACGGAGGTACCTTGCATGGTTGCCCTGATGCTCATGCTCACTGTTGCACTCATACCATCCTCTCAGTACCTCGAAGGCTGTTCGATCACAGACGGATCCATGGAGCCACCCAGGGGGTACATCGTGGGCTACGGTTATGCCCGTCTGCTTTTTTACATTTGGTTCCACAACATCAGGGGAGAGAACAATGGTCCAAGAAACTTATCAAGGCGGAAACAAAGAAATTGGCAGCGAAGTGTAGTGTCTGGGCAACTTTTGATTTTTAGGATGTTGATGCGACTCTGGCGCCTCTACGAAACTCCGACCAAATTGTACCTCAGGTTGCGGATGTGGCTTAGTCGGCGCATTAGAGTCTCAAGAGAGATATCAAGCAAGGAGCACTCAGTACTGTCTACCGTACTTGTGTACGGGCCTCTCTCTGCTTGTCTGTTTCATGAATGCTACACATGAGGCGATGAAGATTGAGGTTGCGTTGGTCTGCACCGGCGAAGATGCCCCACAGATCAGCGCCGGGCTCGCATCGTCCCGCTGCCAGCCTTCATCACTGCTTCTCCCACACTCTGTCACCCTCCCCTTCTGCCGCCCTTGATTTTGGCTTCTGGATCCGTTATTTTTCTGCATTCGTTTGTGTGCGTCAGCATCTTGAGCCTCGATGGCTGTGCGTGCAGCGCTGGTGGCCTGAGTTAATTCCGACCGTCTTACCATCTACACCGTCCGTACGTATATGCGTCGACTGCGCAGTACGCAGAGATACACAGCCATTATGGCTCTACTTAACAGGCAAATTTCCGTCGTGATTATTGTCTCGATACTACCAATCCTCTTCTACTGGCTTTACACAAGCACGACCATGCATCCACTCATCGTTGGCGCCTTCTCCACCTGGCTCTCAGCGACTGCAACACAGGCATATTGCCCGCCGCCAGGACCACTTCTTCCACCGCCGAGAATACTCTCCAACTCAACAAAGTTTGCTGTTTCGGATACAGCATTTGCAAATGTGCCCTGGGCTGCTGACACGTCTTTCGCAATCAAAGCATCCATTGACGATGTAACGGTTTTCGAATACGAGCACTCTGCACCAGGTCGAGATGTCGGTCAATCGCTTTTAGAGACCAGTTTGCGTATTGGGAGTGTCACCAAGACATTCACCATGCTAGCAATCCTGCTTAGCGCAGACAAGATCAAGCTGTCAGATTCGATCACTAAGTTCATCCCGGAACTACAAGAGCATGCATACAAAGATATCACAATCGCTGCACTGGCAAGCCATACTAGCGGTCTCGGTCGCTATATCTACGTTGGAGATCTTGCAATAGTGCCAGACTTCAACCCTGCAATGCTCGGTCTGCCAGGCATCAACGCTACCGGCAGCAAAGTGTCGACTTGCGACCCCTTCCCTGGTGCCCGCATCTGCACACGCGAGGAGGTAGTTGCAGGACTCAACAATCCCGCCTATTACCCTCGATCGACAAACTCCGGACCTCTCTATTCCAATATAGGCTTTACGCTCCTCGGCATGGCCCTTGAGGCAGTCCACAAGAAGACCTCCGAGCAAATCATACACGACCTCATCACCTTCCCTCTCAGCCTAAGCAAGACATCTTTCTCAACTCCCAAAAATGTCAGCACAGCTCTCCTCCCTCGCTCCAAAGCAGACGGCCGCTGGTTCGTCCCCTCCTTCGGCAACTACAACCCATCCGGCGGTCTCTGGTCAACACCCAACGACCAGCTCAAGTTCCTGCAGTCAATCTTATCCCACAAACTACTCAGTAAACCCGCAACCCAGCGGTGGCTGCAACCTCGCGCTCTGCTGCCGTCGCTGCATCAAGCTGTTGGCGAGTCGTGGGAGATTCTCAGGCCCACGGATCTTGATGTCAAAACTTCGAGGGCGATCGATATCTTTACGAAGACGGGCGGTGTGACGGGGTATGCGGCGTATGCTGCGATTGTGCCCGAGTACGATATCGCGCTCACGATCAATGCCGCTGGCGGGCAGGCACAAGATGCTGTGTCGACGCTGTTTCCACAGCTAGTGAGGCCGTTGGTGGCATACGCGGACAAGCTTGCGCAGCAACAGGCGAGGGCCGAGTATGCGGGCACTTACACGGCACTAGGCGTCGCAAACAGTATGACGCTGGCAGTAGATGATGGACCTGGGCTCGCTATTGAGGACTTGACCATGAACGGGGTACCAGTATTGCAGTCGCTTGCTGCGCTGCAGAAGATTCCCTACGAGAGTCTTAGCGCAAGACTGTATCTCACGGATCCAAGCTCGCTGGGTATGGAGGAGGAGGCCTGGAGGATCTCGATTGACAGGAAAGACCAAGAAAAGAAGTTTGCTGATCTGGAGTGCGCCAGTTGGAACTGGGGCGATGCGTTTCGATACGTGACGGAGCCACTCGACACTGTCATTTTCACGAAAGATGCAGGGGAAACCGTGGGTGTAGAGCTTCTGGGTTGGCGTTTGAAGCTGCACAGGACATGAGGAAAGTAGGTGTGCAAAGTTTCTGACTAGTATACTTCTCTATCAATACGGCTATGTATATGACCCTATGCTGCTCATGATGAATATTGATAACTCTCCATGTTGTGCTAGATCGATAAGTGACGTAGACGGCTCTGCATCAGAGTCAGATGACTGTTTACTTACTCCGTGTAAGGGCGAGCGTATTTCAGTCAACTTTGATGGTCCCATATATCCTTCTTACAAAAGTATAAGCTGCTAAGAAGCCGATAGTACCAGTAAGTAACGCGTATACGGCGCAAGCTAAGAAGCCATAGACGAAGAAGAGCGTGCTTGACAGGAAGCCGCTAATATGAAGCTTGGCGAAGTAGCAGTATATCAGATAGGCGTACACCCAGATGGAAGAAGAGCTGCCGATTGCGAATGAGTGCCACCACCAGTGGTAGTTCTCCAAGCACAACAACAAGTAAGTCGAAACAAGGGCTGCTTCGACGACTGTGACTGCGAGTAGGGCGCTGACAATCCCCGTGAAGCCGAAAGCATAGTAGTACGTGGTCTTATCCACCCACAGACTCTTAACAACGAACATCAGTTCGACGAAGATAACCATGAACGGCATCAGACCGGCAAGTAGATATCTTCGTACGCTCCTGATGAACCAACGTTGTTCAGGGATCTGACGAGGGATCGCGTTGGGTCTGATTGGCTGCGTGTATGCGCCCATACGCTCAAAGCCGAACCAACTGCCAACGTAGACAAGTGGAAGCTGTACGAAGAGCCAGAGCAAGACGAGTGCGATGAGCGTGCCAAAGGGCAAAGCCGTACTCGAAGCTTGTATCCACACGAAGAGATTGAGGATGAAGACGGTTGCGAACAAAAGGCCTGGGACAAAGGCTGCCGTGATGACGACGTTCTTCTGCCACATCTGGCCTCCGAACGTCTTGTATAGGCGTGCTGAAAAGTAACCAGAAAAGATTCCAGCGAACACGAATAGTCCAACACCTACGCTGACGTAACCGCCTCGAAAACTGGGGTTGAGCACTCCCAAAATGCCAAGTACGAGGAGACCGAACGTCATGTAGAGGAGTTGCATCCCGGAGCCCACCAGCGGCGCGAGAAGCCCACTGTAGGCTGGCGCACGGAAGACGTCCCCATGCAACAGCTTCCAGGCCGCGACATCTTCGTTGTCGTCTTCGTCTACTTCAAGATTCTCTGTGTCGAGGTCTGCCAAGGGCCCAAGCAGGTTGCTCTTCTCTCGTTTCGGAGATGCCGTTTTGCGCTTGGGTGTTGCTTTCGTGCCAGCAGCGTCTTGAAGGCCACCAATGTCGCTGCGAATCGTACGTGTCAAGACGACCGACAGGCCAGCAGTAAGCAGACCGCAAATGACCAACGAATTGAGGATAGCCAGCCAGTGCACATTTGCGCTGTCGTCCTGAGCCGCAAAGTACATGTCCCAGCGATTCTGCCACTCTAGTCGATCATCCTCCCGCCAGTATACCGAGTATGTATACGGGATCGTCAGAGTCGTGGGCTGGGTCTCGTCGCCTGTGCTGTTCGTGCTGTTGGCTCGAGGGACTAGGACAAGCGGTTCGTGATCGCCTTCGATGTTCGCTGGAAGACCAGACTCGTTGCGACCGTCCACAGTAATGCTCCTGGGGAATACCTCGAATCCAACAATGACCTTCTTTCCCTTCTCGCCATCCTTTCCAGGCGCATTGCGATACCGAATTACGAGTGTGACGTGATTGTTGATCAGGTATTCGACCGGTCCACCTGGTCCCAGTTTTGTCTCGTCGCCAATCTTGAACCCTGCCGCATAGTATTTCCTACTCTTGTCGGTCGTCTGAAAGCTGGTAGCACCAGGTAGGTTATCCACGATCCACTCAGCAACATAACCTTCCCGTATTAGCTCCTTCGCTCTGTGCATGCCATCAAGATCAATCGTCCGGCTGCACAAATACCGAGCTTCTTCGTCAACGCCCATGATCAGCTCGTAGTCAGAAACGACGATGCGGTCACCGCGCAGAACCTCGCCCAGATTCAGGTTTAAACTTGTACCGCTTGTGAGGCGCCCTGCGCGTATACGGCCGGTTGGAGGGCAGACGAAGGGGAGCTCGGTGAATGCATATTGCAGTTCGCTGTAGTCGGAGTACACCTTGTTGACGAGGAGTGGTATTGTGTCGCCGTCACGGTAAGCTTTATAGGAGAATCCTAGAAACTGTCAACATGCGGTAAGCAAGAAGAAGCAGAAAAATGTGCTGACCGGGTATGTAGAAAGCTTGCGCAAGAGCTAGCAAAGAGCTGGCAATTATTGACGTGCGCATCGCGCGTGTGCTATCGTGGATGTGTCTGGGGACGGTATGAGAACATGCGGTCCAGAGTGTGTCACAACAGTGCGTGGACAGTTGATAACAGATTGGAGATACAAAGTTGCGAAAGCGAAAAGTGTAACGTGGTGAAAGTGAACCCTGGGGCTGTCCGATAACGAATATTGATGATAGACACAAGCAAGAGCGAAGGAAAGTGCGACAGAAAGCGCAAAGGCAGCAGCGACGCCTGGTCTAGAAAGTGCAAGTTGACAGAATATACGGGAGCGTCATGGTAAGGCTGTGGAAGCAGCTCCAAAAATGTGAAATGAGCACGGCGAAAGTACTCGAAATTGAGACACGCCATGACGCGTGTATGGCCGATCAAGCAGGCTTCGACCCACACGACGTCCAGGGCTGAGATAACGTCGTTCCTGTCATGGATTCACAATTCGAGTCATTGCGAATACCTAGTCAATCAATGGATTTTAGATGCCACGGCATGTAGAGTTGAAGAGCACAGATGACACCTTTGCGGACAAGACATTTTGTTGTTTGCGGAGTTAAAATATTACAAGCTCCGAATACGAGCAAGACGAGGCTGGTCCCGCATGTCTTCAAGTCAACGCCAGAACTCGACAACAAAATTCATATTCATTGCAAATGATCCCGATGGCAGTCTACGGTAAAGTGCAACTTAGACTTGCGTGTCATTGTAGGTCCATCTCGTCGAACACGGAGCCCTTTAGTGAAAGCATAGCATCAGAACTCCTGGACATGGCATGTTGCTGCACAGTGAAAGGTTACAACGCGATACGCGCATAGAATAAACGTATTCCGGTTGCTCTTTAGTCATTACAGCTGCATACCCTCACACAAGCTTCTCTCAACTCGTTCGCTCCCTACTTCATGGAACCGTCGACGTCTCTACCAATGCGTAATATGTTCGACTTTACGGTCGAGGACTGGATAATTCACTTAGAAACACGATGCTTATTCGACCATCGTCCCTGGATGCTCAACCCCTCTGTCCCACACTACAAAACAATGCAGATATTCCAGGCCTTCACAGATAGAGTTATTGCAGCCCTTCGACGGAACGATGATGCAGCCCGGGCACTCCTGCACGACGACAAGCTGCTGAACATCTGTGCTGGCTTGCCGTGTTTCGACACAGAAGGCCAGGACATGACTTTCCGAAAATGGATCAAGGAGGCTATCCTGAAGTATCCTCATCGACGCACCCCAAAGCAACATTTGTGGCTGTTCATTGTTGACTTGCAGGAAGCAACGCCGACTGGCGACATCGTCCTCGCGGTACAGCAAGCGGTAGACTGCCTCGACCCATGGATGAATAGCGCTTGGGATACTGAGAACCTCTTAGTAGATCCGGACGATAGGGACTACTTCTTCCACAGTGAGCATACCGTGGAAGATGCTGTGGGGGAACGATGCGAGATAAATGGTTCGTGCCCGATCTGCGCAAATGACTTCGATGAGGGTATCCATCGTCCACAGCAGGGACGTTGTGGCCACGTGTATTGTCGGCAGTGCTTTCAAAACACGCTGAAGCACGCAATGAAGACCGCCGAAGCAAAGTACACCTGTGCATTCTGTCGTGCGTGTCTGGTGTGCGGCGCCAACGCCTGCGAGAACCACGTCAGTCCACACGAGAGAACACATTCGTTTTCGCTTCCTGTTCTCTTGGAGAACTATCACTTAGTTTGCGAGCCGGGACAGAGCATCTGTTTTACATCTGATTCGCCTTTTGGATTGCTTCCGGTGCATTACTGGACCTTGCGTGAGCAGTCTCGGGATGTCCATGTCAATATGGCAGTACAATTCTTCATCTTGAGTCACGACCTAGACCCCGATCACGAACTTCGGGCAATAGAAGAGATGAAATAGCTCATGGACCAACTGAGTAAGCTGGCGGTTAGTGCACGAACGCTCACCTGGGGGAGGGAAAGGATAGAAGCGCCTGTCAGGCAGTATTTGTAATGTTCGTTCGATATGCATAAGGTAAATCTGGGCCACTGTCAGTACTAACGTCCTGGGGAATGTAAAGATCGGAACGAACTCATAGACATAATATCGTTCAGCTCTTGCTCTCACTCTTCTTCTTGTCATCGTCCTTCTTCGTCTCTTCCCTATCGCCAGAGCCGCTCCCACTTCCCTTGTATTGACTGCCCTCTTTTCCAGGCTCAAAGACGGTATTACCTACGAGAACGATCGTATCAGCTCAAAACTTGCTGGGCATATGCCGGGGAGTACGGATGGTGGGGCACGTACAAGAAGCGCAATGCGCGTAGCTGCCGTCCTTCGTCAGATCCGCACCGGCTCCGCATTCGGGACATTCGACCATTGTGATATGTGAATTAAGATGCTGTAACTTGATTGAGTGCTAGATGTGAGTACCTGAATAGACGTCCACTGCAAGTGACTCAGGTGGTGATGCGGAAGCAATTATCGCGCTAGCGCGGGGTATGATATCATCACGAGACGCATTCGAAGGCGCGGTGCGAAAGGAGGTCGGAACATAGATTCGGCTTGAGAGAGAGGTGAATTCACAACAAAGACAGTTCAGAGAGAATAGTAATATTTTGTCCAATGCGGGTAACTCCCAAAGACGACCTTATCACTTCTCCTCCTTGTCCACAGCAAACTTCTTCAGCACCTCCAGATCCACGCCCTCCAGCGCCCTTTGATTTGTAGCCGCCAGTACGATCTTCGGCACCTTCTTGTCATCATCGCCCGTCCTATTCTCAAAAGCCTCCTTCCAACGGCTCACGCAGAGACACCACTTGCAGCCGCCTTTGAGCCCAGCATCGCGCAAATTGTTTCCCTGCGCAGCGCTGTAGTCCAGGAACTCCTCTGTGACGATGGCAGCGATGCTGTGGTTGCCGAAGTCGGACTTGGGCGCTTCGCAGTAGCCGGAGCGTGTGAAGCCTGTCAGGGGCTGTGTGGAGTGGAGGGCGAGGGGCTTCTTGAATACTGAGGGGTGTTAGCGACAGCTCTTGGTATGTCCTACAGCTGCGATCGAGCTTTGTAAAGCTCGGAATTCTTGCATTGGGTCCTTGCAGACCTCGATGCCCCTGAGTCATGCTGTCACTATGCTGAAACTGTGTGCACATACCATTCAATGACTGCGACATATTGTCTTCGCTCGACTCCTGCTCAAGTATATCTTTTGCAGGGTATCTCGAGTATTCAACTCTGACGTCGTGGACCTGTGCGTAACGTCTCTTTCCCAAATTCAATATTATGTTTCGGAGGAGGCGCATCAAGAAGATTCGTGCTTGATATGATCTTGCAGGATATAGTTGCAATTGAGCTGCAGTCGTTTGATGATGGTGATGTTCACGACTGCGTCACTGATCTCATAGGGCTGACATAGATGCGTGCGGACAGCAGCGCCAGCCGCTAGAGCGGCAGTGCGATTTGCTTGGCTGGGTCCCTGAACGTGAACCTTAGCTGCGTGATCGACACGGCCAGGGCCAATTGCAATGCAAAGCATCTCCGCCGCTCTCATATCTGTAGAATGGTTGTCGAACGACTGTGCATGCGTTGAACTGCCTCCTTCGTAAGTTGGCTGCCGGCTGTTTCTTCGGCACTGTTCTCCGAAGTCGGCCGTCTATCCACGATGCCGCGCAAGTGGGATGGGCGCTAGGTGGGTTTGGCAGAAGCTCCGAAAGTATCGCTGGACAAACACGCGCAGACCACGAGATTACGATATTATATCCTGATTGTTTGTACTGTAGAGGGTATATGGACTGACGCAGTTCTTTTGTATAGCCATTATGCATCATTGTCGTTACTGCACATGTAGGGTGATACAGAGTCCCCTTTGTTGATAGGTATGAATAGCAAAAAATGTCGCAAGTACTCCAAACCCAAATGCGTCCTATCCAACAGTTGCAGTGCAACATGTAATGCAAATCAAACCAAAGCAATTCGCCGTAATGCGTCCCAAGGGACGGGGAATAAACCAAGCCTCCTTCATATGCAACTTGCTGCAGACCCTGTGCAACTCTTATGATCGTGGGTATGAGGGCCAAATGTGCCCAAGAAATCGCGCATCGAGCGCCCAGGTTGGTGCGAACCTGCCATTGTTTTTGCATCAGCGCTGCACCCTAGCGCCGGCCTTGATCTCCCTCTTCATCTCTTCAAGCTTCTTGTGCATCTTGAGTAGATCGTTTCTCTGTGCTTCGGTTGGCGGAGACGCGGCCTCGGTCAACCTCCAATATAACTCTTCGTACTTGGTGTAATACTTTTGGAACTTTTGAGACAGCTCGACTGTCTGGCGGAAACTCAGGTTTGGGATGGTAGGTGATGTGGTCGAAGATGATGAGTCGCCGGGGGAAGGGTGAGATTTGTTGTTGTAGCGGGAGGCAAGACCGACATTGATGCTGGTGACTTTGCGGACCTTAGGAGCGGTGATAGGTGTGTTAGATGTGGAGGAGTCGTCAGACTTGCGCTTGAGAGAGCCGTTGCTCGAAGGAGTAGAGCCGTTGAACCTGCCGTTGGCATGTGAAGGGGTATGGTTGGGTGTTGCGCGTTCGGCATTGGGCTTCTTCACGGCGAGGTTGTGGTTGTGAACGTCGCTGTCAATATCGTTTGCCTTGCGCTTCAGCGATCGGTCGGAGTTGCCGTACGATGACTTGACAGGCGAAGCTGCTGCCGCGAGAGCCTTATGGACTGGGTGGCTATCCTCGAAGTCGCTGGCGTTGACTGGGGGTGAAGCCGAAAGAGGAGAAGGGTTCTTGGGTTTGGTGTTATATATAGGCTTGACAGGCCGATGTTGGTACGAGTCGCGCGGTACGGCCATCTTGGGCTTTGCGCGTGGTGTCGAGTTAGAAGAATTGACTTGAGACGCGTAGACCTTCTTGGTACGGACTTTGGAAGCCTCGGTGGGTGGAGTTGGGCGAGGGGCAGCTTTGATGTCGGAAGTGAAGGCTGGAACCGGAGTGGGCGTGGTCGCCTTTGCAATATCGTCCTTCACCTCCTTTGTAGCTGGCTTGTCTGCGCCCAGTAGCTTGTCTTTCGCCGCTTTGCTCAGCTTGCTTGCAGCACCCTCCTTCGGCGGCTTGAGCTCCTTCTCCTTGACTTGCTTAAATTTCTTCTCGCCATCGACCTTCCTCTCCGTGGGCTTGTCATCGACCTTCTTCGCAGCAGGCTTTTTCTTCGTGAAATCCGACATCTTGTGCAAGGGAGTCGAGGCTTTTGGTTTGGCCTCCAGAGCCTTGACCTTTGAGCGCGACAAGCATATGCCTTGTCCTCGCTGTTCACGTGGCAGCAGGATCTGCCAAAGCTTGTCTTCCTTTGCCAATCGAAGGCGATCAAACGACTTGATTGCACCCTCGATGGCCTGGTCACGCTCCTCCGACGTCGAGTAGGGAAACCTGTAGGGGTTGATGTCACGAAACGACTTGTCAGTCAGCTGCCACTTGTCCGAGTCTTGTGTCGATCGTTTGGCAATTTTGGGGAGGAGCTCCTTCAGGGTGGCAGTACATGTGCGACATGTCTTGGCAAGGGAAGCCTCGGAAGCAGGCTCGCGGGCGAGGAGATGAATGACGGGCACGCGGAGAGCCGCAACAACAGCCTCGTGAGTACCGCTCGGCTGAGACGTGGGAGGACGCTTGTGCATGGGGGAAGCAGGCATGCTCGGTAGCGGTGAGCCGACCTTGGAGGGAGCAAGGTGCACGGGTTTGAACCCTGTCGAAGGGTACCGGCGGTGGCCAGGAGTGCGGACAGGAGTGGCATCGCCGACGATAGTCCTGAATTGCAACAATTGTTAGTCCGTATGTTCTCATGTCACTGTGGCTATGCGTAGCGCATGTGGTGCAGAAAGGGTAGAGGGTGCATGAGCCTCTCGACTAGACAGTAGAGATCGCTGGGCAGCCACGGGAACACCGGGGAGGCATACTTGTTGGCTTCCTTGAACTCTGAAATCGCAGCCATGCTACTCTTGAGAGTGGCCAGCGCCGAGTCGACGCCTGCAGTCACGTCTGCTGCCTCCTGTACGATGAGGTTGTGGTTGATCACGGCGGCGAATTCTAGGGCATCGTCACTGCCAGTCCCGCTGGGTTTGTACAGTTCGTATGTGTGCGTCTCGGGACTGCTCTGCAGCACGTGGGTCTTGTCGCCGTATTTCAGTTGCTGTTGTGCTTGTTAGTCGTGGTTGCTCTTGCCTTGCTCGAATCGAGCTTCACCGCCCGGTGCAACACCAACAATCGGTGATGCACAGAGAGCTCCAACGGACATTGGCACACGTACAGGAGTCCGGCCGAAGAGTATCTGCGGCGGTTTCCCGCTCCGCATGCTCTCGAGGAGCTCGTCGACAATGTCCTGTGTCATTTCCACCTGCATGGCCTGCACCGGCGGCGGTCGGTCTCCGATGTCGCCGTCCGGGGCGCCGACGAGGGCAATGCCTCTGGACGGGAGCATCGTCGTCATCGTGGTTGGTGTTCTGGCGTATCGTCCCTGGAGAGAGGCGGAAGAGGCCTGGAGCTCGCACCCGGAGATGTCGTCAAGGGAAGCAATGCATGGAGAGAGCACCCAGGCACAGTGAGGTAGGCGAGCAACCAGCGCGGGCGTGAAGTGGCGGCCCGTCACTGAGCTGCTGGTGTTTGGTCGAGCGTTGGCACTCCAGGAGTGACGGGGAGCAGACAAAGGGCTCGCTACTCGGAGATCCGTCAGACACCAGGTCGGTCAGACTGTCATAGCGCGGTTGTCCCGGATTCCCAGCAAGCAGCGTGCACGGGTGTCAAGGTACGAAGTGCGGTGCGTGCTGAAACGATTGCAACGATTGGCTGTTACGGATGGAATGAATAGCTGGCAGGAGCGTTCCAAACTCGCAGACAGTCCTCGATGTGCTCACACAAGACAGCCGTACAAGAGTGGAGTGGGAGAGAGTGCAGTGCAGCGGTCGCAGCACGCAGTTGGCAGCCGAGCGAAGCGTGATGTTGGGCGAGCGTGCATGCCTGTAGGCTGTGAGGGCGCGGTGGAGCCGGACAAGGGCGGTCGAGGCATAGAGCAATTACGCCTGTTCTGGACGCCAAATCCAGCGGCGGCCCGCATGAGAAGCACCTCGTGCTACATCAATCTGGAGCCTGCTGCAAGGCATTGCCTCACTGCGCAGGCGCACTCCCATTCCATATGGTAGATACAAGCCATGGCTGCCACAATCAGCTCTGGAGCAGATTCGCAGAGCGCGCTCGAATCCCTGGAGCCGCCGCAGACCGCTCACGGCTCACGTCTTTGCTCGAGTCACTCAGCACTGCGCCATGCACGCCATGCACGCCGTCGCTGACTGACCTGAGCAGCGCGCTGACGCCGCTGAGGCCGGCGCCAGGCTCGGCAGCTCCACCGTTACTCGTGGCAGGCCGCCGACCAGCAAATCGCTCTGCGTTTAAAAAACGACAGCGGCGGAAGTTGGGTGCCGTGCCAGAAACCCTGGGCCTAAGCCAGGGCCGGGGATGTACTGGCGTACCTGTTTCGCCGTGCAGCCCTGGACGTGCGCCAGCACTGTGTTTGAGGCTGCAGCGTCGCCATGCCTACTGTTGGCCTTGCGTTTTACGTCGACACGATCACTTCAGGGCAACCGTAATGCTCTGGAGGACGCGTGCGCCTGACCAGCAGGGAACCGCAGGAACCTCGCATCACCCGCAGCGCGCTGTCATCCGCTGTGGCGGGTTTGCGCCCATCGGTGTTTAGGTCCAACTTGATCGGGAGCGCCACGGCAGCTTAAGCAGCGAACGAGTCCTATTTTGGTCCAGCCTGGGTCACGGGAGAGTCCCGCTTCTGTCCTTGCCCGCAAGACAAGCATGCTCGTGCTGGCAGCCGCTGCGAAATAATGCTCTTTGCAGTTGCTGCTCCCACTACCGCGAAGAGGACGCACACACATCAGAGTGGATATCAACGAAAGCATCAGGCCATGTTCGTATCCACTCCTGCCGATAACTTCCCCACGCACGCAGGACTCGTCCATACACACCACCCCACTCCGGCAATGGCCCGCGCCTGGCGTGACGTGCAAGCAAACCGGGCAAGCGATCGCGCATAACAACGCAGAGCCAATTGACCACGTGTAGCAAATGGATGAGCACTAGAATGCAGACTAGAAATATATCCGCGTCGGAATCTCGCAATCGGTTCGGCGGCGAGGAGCAGGATTGACCGACTGTTGACGAACATGTTACGTTGCGAATGCGTGAGTAACCACAAGTGCAGGTAGGCGAGCTCGAGCTGGCTTGATCTCGCTCGAATCATGCAGCAGCCGGCCCCATCGCTCACAAGTATCAATGCAGGCACCCTCAACTTGCCCTGCAGACCGGTCGTTCTCAACAGTATGAGCTGAGACTCGACCTTGAGGCGAGCGTAAATCTGCAACACGGACCTCGTTCCTGCAGCTCAGACACGCTCCGTTTGAGGGACATGCTCTGGAAAGTGTGCCTCCTTCCACGCCGACATTAGATACAAAGCCGCCGCGGGGTACATAGATGAAGTATCACAGACTGCAGTCACCAGATCACCAGGAACAGCAGACTAGTGCCAATGTTGCATTCATCCAGTTCGCCCTCGCTCGTGTAACCGCTTCCGAGGAACTCCAGGCCCCCGTGTTGCCGGAGAGCAAGATCGGACGACTCTGAGAAAATAGCCGCAGACTGAAAATGCACACCAAATGAACGCGTCACGGCATTCAATAGCAGTCAACAGTCCAAGAAGCTTTCTAATTGCTGCTGCCACATGACACATGCAATTCGAATTTCCGGAACTGCCGTGCTACCTCGACGTTCAAGGTGGCGCTCGTTCAGGGCCTTCTTGACATCGAGGCTGACTAGCTTCGCCCACCCATTTCTTCCACAGCACACCACAGCGGTCCAGCCACGATCCCTATGCGGTAGCAAATCCCGAAATAAGTGGCCCTTCTCCGGGGTCGCTCGCATTGCGCAGACCCCAGTTCGCGATATCAAAATGAACGTTAATCGCCGATCTCCCAACACCCAATGCCCGCACCTCGGTGGTCGATCAGCGCTGCTTACAGTTCTTCTGCTCCACAGTAGACGCCCTTCACGTCTCCAACTGCGATCCCTAAATTCCATGAACATCTGACTCGCTGGTCGTGCTATTGAGCGGCGTTGCAAATCACCAGGCACGCCGATGCAGTGGCTGCGCAACCCCTCGCTCGCATCCCAGCTCGTGTTCTGG
The DNA here is from genome assembly GCF_010094145.1 of Didymella exigua CBS 183.55. Taxonomy (NCBI): domain Eukaryota; kingdom Fungi; phylum Ascomycota; class Dothideomycetes; order Pleosporales; family Didymellaceae; genus Didymella; species Didymella exigua. The sequence goes on from NW_022984809.1 coordinate 267,069, forward strand.
CGCTTCCCAGATTGAGTGCGGACTTGTCACACTGCACGCGACTTGTTTGGGCAAGCAGGTCTATACTTATTTCGGCAAGTCCACAGCAAGTCAATTGGGTTGTTACTCCTTTATTACTAGATGGTGTTGTGTCTTACCACCTGCTGTTCGCATCGTAGACTGCGCGATAAGGCGATGATGCAAGGCACCGACAGTCCTGCGTTTTGTGGAGGATGACAGCAAACGGTGTGCGGCAGGGTGTGACGGCTTAACGATGCTCCTGAGGCGGCAGTGGCGCAGGGCAACATGATCGCCTTATTGATCGCCTTATTGATCGCCTTATGCCCATGGCAATCGCATATTGATAGTCATAGGCGCCCTGTCGATCACGCTTCACATTTGTCTCACTTAGATGTCATCACACGCGTGGTTGGTAGCAATGCACTCGTGACTAAAATACGGCCGCTTGGGTAGGAATGTAGGTTCTGATGCGCCATCAAGGTATCGTTATCCATTCAGTACTCCAAAAGCAAGTCCACCGGGTCGGACAGAGGAACAATCACGCCGAAGCGCGTGACATGCCAACCCAACCAGAACGCCTGCAATGCTTGTCCCTTTCTTAAGCTAGCAAGCTCGACTCCAAATGAGAAAGTGCAACAGCCGCCAAAGCGAGATGCAGGCTGGTAATTGCTCGAACACCGGGCTCAAGGATCAAGCTCCTCGGGCGTCTGGTGGCGGGCGAGAACGAGGCGCTTGTACTCGGCAGGATCCTTGTCCCAAAGCTCAGCAGCCTGGCCGTTGAGGGGACTTGAACTAAACAGTGTGAGCTCTGCTTTTTCGTGTCCTTCAACATCGGGATACACTCACTTATTCGGCTCGCCTAGCAAGCTCTGCAGACTTAGCAACACTGTGCCAATGTTGTAGATCGCACTCCACTTGTCCTTCAGAATATCCAGGCAGATTCTACCTGAGAAGTCGACGTTGGGATGGTAGATCGGTGTCTTGAACAACACTGTGGGAGGAGAGTACGGGTAGTTGTTGGCGAACTCCATGGACAGCTTGAAGATAAGCCCGGCGTACGGTGTGTCGGCGGGGCCGTCAATGGTCGCGGTCCACAGTGTGATGTCGGAGTCGGAGGGGAAGGCGGTGATGCCAGGTGTGGGCTTCATCATGATATCCATGAGCTCCTTCTGGAGTCTGGCGCCTGTCAGTTGATGTTCGTGTAGAGTCGAGACCAAAACACATCAGATGGGAAAGTCGGGAAAGCACATGCGTACCGCTGAGCGACTGTTGCGTTGCTGCCTGCCATGACTACGGTTGTGTGTCGTGCTGCTGTTGCGAAGCTTCTGGTCGTGTGCGCCGGATCTAGGTGTTGATGTCCACTCAAGTTCCGGAAGCGGCTTGCGGGTGTGAAAGTGAGGAAAAAGTTCCGGATCGTTCTAGTAAGCTATTGAGACAGCACCACAAACTGAATGGTGACTAGAGTTCTGGCGTGGATGCGTGTGCTGATGCGCGGTTCCGGAGTTGACAGCTCCTGTGTTGTGTTTTGGGTCCTTGCGCAGGGTCTGCCAGGGTAACGCTTCGCGTAGGATCCCTGCACGCGTTCGCGGCAAGTCTAGCCCGTTCCGCTGCTGATCGTGCTTGTCGAATCGTTGCGCATCAGGCACGCGTCTTTGTGGCAGGGGTCGAGAGGAGACGAAGACTGCGAACACTCTATCTGTACAATGGCCTTGTTGCTACTTCGCGTCGAAGACACTGTAGCCATCGCATTGCCGTGAATCGTTCGTAAGAGCCTGCGAGAGTGCGAGCCAAGGACAACAACAAGAATTACAAGTCGTCTAGCCCACCCATTTCTTTCTGCTCTACCAGTCTTCGCTCGAGACTACATCGCAACACCCTGTGTTTCTCCAGCACACCCCATTGCTTCAGCCGATCGTCCTCACTGTCCCAATACACCGCCCACCCGAAACCACCACTCTCTTCCTCCACAGCGACCAAGCTCTCGTCGTCCTCGAGCGTGAGACCTTGCTCATCCTCTGTCCAGTCCCACGGCCCTACAATATGGTGCTTTGCTTCTGCCCTCGGCCCGTACTTCAGCTCGCGTGTCTCCTTATTTGCGTAGACCCAATTGAGCTTTGGGCGCATCGCATTAGACTTTCCCTTCGACGAGCTCGGCACTGTGCTGACAAGGCCGAGCATGGGGGGCGCGGGCATTGGTCGATGCGGGAGATCAAGGTCTTCGGTGGGAAATGGGTAGAAAAAGCCGGTGAAAGGATGCGGTGCTTCGCCGCTGTCAGGATCTTCCTTTGGCAGGCCAGTTTTGGAGTCTTTAGGCCACAGTTGGAGCTGCATAGTCTGTCAATATACTTTGTCTTGTCTTCTCGATGCTGCGCATCTACCTTGCCGTCTTTCAACACGATAATTGCACCATCGACCTCATCCTTCTTCCGTGACTGTGCATCGCAGTACACATCTACGTAGAAGGGCTCCTGACGTTCGGGTGCTTCTGCTTCTTCGTCGAGCAGCTGCTGCTGGTGCACTGCTTCGCTTGCGCCAACGGCTGTGGGGATGCCAGCGATCGTGAGTAGATCCAGTAAAACCATGGTTTACGTTCGGTCAGAAAGTTGCAGGAGAGCGAAAGCTACTGATGACACTTCACGCATTGGTAACATGGTGGGTTGACGGAACCTGCAAGAAAGCTGTTGTTGAAGCTGGCTTGAATTCGGCACGATGCTGTCATCGGTTGCGCGACTGCGGAGACCTGCGCTTGCAGGGATCCTCAATTCTGATGCAACATCCATGCCAATGTTCTCCGTCAACCTCACCCATCACACGATAAACCCGCCATTGAGACTCTCAAGCCTCCGAACTGTTACAAGCTTCATGCTGGTCATCTATGTCATGACGATTGCCGAGCTCATCACGTCAGGTTGGGCGGCATTTCCCATCCAGGTCCACGCTTCGTATCGGTTAATCGCACCTCTAAAGCTGTCCGATCCTCAATACACTCACGAGTGTAGTCTTCGAAGTCCACGATGTAACTGTGAGTAAGCATAGCAGCAGCATAATCAATCGTATGTACTATTTGACTCGTCTCTGTCCCATAAAAATTCGCATAGCGCAGTCTTTCGGGAGATTTCCTGCCTCCAGACGCCCCTGGCCACAAGGTCAGTCAGTATCCATCATGCTCCAGAACTCGTCGTATGCAGTCCGCTTCCCTTGCATTTTGCTCATGAGGATGAACACCGCAAATACTTTAGGCACAAAATCGATGGGCTGAGGTATGTGCGCGCAGTCCGCGGAGCGCTTTTTAGGGTGCAGCGATGAGGTATGTCAACCGCATGCATCGCCATGGTGATCAGCTCCTCAGCATTTGACACCGCCTCTCGAGCTTTTTCAAGACCTCTTCGCGTTTGGCGCTTTCTCCAATCTTTCTCGGCGGTCGCGAAGCCTCTCGTCTCGGAGAATGATGCTCTCGACCGTGCTTTTGAACTTGCGCATGCACCAGAGTACTGTTATACCAGATTGAAGGTATAGAACTTACTGTTATTTCGCTTTAACGGTCGCCTTTTCTCCAACAGCATATGTTTCATGGGGATCGCTGACGTATCTTGCCACGTCCAGTATTTGGTATCGCTTACGTTCAACGTCTCTGATGTCCTTCACCTGCTTTGCAAACTGCTACAACCCCTGAGCTTCTCTAGGCCAACTAGCTAGGATTAACAACTTGTCATCTTGTCCTGGACACAGCATTCTCTCTCTTGTTGCGCACATGACCAGTACTTACTAAGCTCTATGTTCTTTGTCTCTGTCAAATCAATCACGACAATATGCCAACCTGTCCTCGTCGATGTTCCACCCTGGCCAGCCTAACCTTCTGCCGCTCCCTTGGGCTCTTAATCTACCAATGCATAACTTCGAGACGTGCTTCATAGCAAATAGTTCATTAATCAAAAGGCGTAGAGCCGCTAATACAGCCCACTTATCAACGCCTAGAAACCGGGAGGTAGTCCAGTCAAAGATAGGATGCGAGTCCTATGCGTACAATGCGTATCGCAGAGGTAGCGCAGTGCTTCGATCTCTTGCAATGCAGAGATGTCGCAGCAAGGATCGAGGTGAGGGTGCACATCACGTGATCCGCACCTGGATATTTGGCCGATCAGACACTGGCGATCTACCACGCCATGGTGAGCGGAATTGAGTACAGCTCGGAACCGTGATTAGGGCTCTAATTAGGGTATAGCTGGATGAGTATTGATGTATATATTCTGCTCATTCAGCACCGTAGATAGAACAAGGAACTTGATCACTTTCTTCACACTTGATCAATGATCAGAGACTGCTCAGCTTCCACAAAAGATTCTTTTTTCAAAGCGTTAGGCGGATCTGTTGCAATAGCCAGAACGTCTTTAACACCTTCAAGATGCTGTTTGTCAAGAGGCTTAATACTAACGACTTTGTGTAGCCCCTCCTCGTGTTCCTAACATCTATGTCCCGCGAATGTTTCACAAAACGGGCAGTATTCATGAAAAGCTCAAGTAAGCAGCTAGTCAGTGATAGTTGACCTTGACGATCACTGGTTTTCGATTCGGGAAGGGCATACTAGCAATGTCGACATGGCAGCATCTAAAGACTTGCCTATCTTTGAAGAGCGAGATGTCTCGTTGGTATTCGTGCGCGACAGTGCCTTCGTCAACCCCCATCGTGTGTTGTTAGAATGCTAATGGGCCATCAGCTGCCAGTCACTGAGCCTCTCGACTTCGATGACGCTCTCCGAGCGGCCCGATTCTGCGGACAGAGTAGACGGGTACAGCAAGCGGAGAAAGATGAAAAACAATAGGTAAGATCCTGAAACGCAAATAACGATGGGTGCACAGCTTGTACTTAAAACAGTGGCTTCCTTCTACAACATAGCTAGCAGTCATACACGATGATCTACATCTCAATCCCCACTGAACATAGTGATAGTACAGGCAGAAAATGGCATCACGGTTTCATCCGCCCAAATACCGAAACAGTATACTCGCCCACATGGCATCCCTTGCAGCCCACTGTTTCCGTACAACTTGCGGTCAACCTTCGTGTGGACTCTTCTCGTCCCACCCTAAGTCAGCTCAGTAACCAAGAACAACAACCGGCCAACGTTCACACACAACAAATCCCATCTTCTCATTCGCCACTAAACGTATCGATACTCTTCCACGCATCCCTCCCCTTATGCCACTTCCCGGGCGCCTCAGGCCAATGCTGCAGTGTCCATAATCGAATGACTGCGTTGGCAGTCAACCCCCCCCACTCAGCGCTCCCCTTCGCCGGCAGCTTATAACTTTCCGGCACCTCCCTTTCCGGCCCGGGATTCACCTTACACCGCCCCCTCTTGCACTTCCCGCCACACCCATAGCAGCTCCACTCATAGTTGCCATGGAAGCAACCCGAATTTTGACCCCAGATCGAAAATTTCGTGCGGCCTGCGAGCCCTCGCCGGCTGATATCGTGTTTGCTGAGCTGGTACTTGGGGTTCGAGAGCATGTTGTCTTCAGGTTTTCCAGGGCGGGCGTAGTTCCAGAACCAGTCAAGGCCGCTCAGGTCGTTGAGGTAGTTTATGTCAATGACGTAGTCGCAGAGGTCGAGTAGTCGGTCGTCACAGTCAGTGTCTGAGGAGCCGTGGATTGTTGGCGAGAAGCCCGAGTCACGACACTGTTGGAGGGCTTTGCGACCGTCCGCGGATTCGGCGTAGGCTGATGATGTGTGAAGATGGATATCGGATGCGGTAACGCCCCACATGAAAGAACGACGTTGATCGGATGGTGGCTGAGCTGGTGTAGGAAAGTTGTCGAGGAGCATGTCGAGGATGTGCCGGTCGTCTTTGGTGAATATAGTGAAATGGAAGCAATGGCGAGGCGTATCGACATTTATGCCAAGTGATTGCGACTGTCGGACGTATCTGTGAAGGAACCTCTCGTGATCGTCTCGTGTCTTCTGGTGATTTCCATAGATAGACGGCAGCGTCGAAGAGGTGCGAACATATGCGACTCGTGTGCGCGGTGTAGTTCTTGACATTGCGATCTTTTCAAGTGTGAGGAAGCCAGCTGAGAAATTAGAGAAAATAACCACTGAGGTCGTAAGTGATGGCGATGCGGCTTGAGTCACAGCTGTGATGGCGCTGACTGATGGTGACTGTGGTCGGATGAAGACTAGTGTGTTTAGCTTGAGGCTTGCGAGCCTGAACTACCTCCATGTTAGGTTATGACTATTAACATTAACTACCTAGTATGCATAATGATCGTGACGATCATAAAGTCTATCAAACGCCCCCAATGCAAACGAGGCCCGCTCTGCAATCAACATCGACACAATAACGCTTCAAAACAACAACGCAGCTTTACTCCTTCTTCGGCTTCGCGATTGGGTTGCCTGCTTCATCGACAAGGCCCTTCGCGCGCATGACCTTGAGGGCGTCGTGTATAGGGTCGAGCTCGGGCCTGGGTGCCCGGTGCGAGTCGAAGTAGTTGTCGCACCAGGTAAAGTACTGGCCGTAGTTGACGGTGAAGTACATGTGGTGCAGCGTGTGGTGGGCCGGGCTGTTGATGAATTTCTCGGTCCAGTGGCCGGAGATCATGTCGCCGTCGTGGATGAAGATGGTCCAGATCTGCACGGCGACGAAGAGGACCATGTAGAGGTACCTGTTCATAGGACAGAGGAAGACGAAGGCGCTGGTCACGTGTTAGCAGGCGGAGGGATGGACTGACGAGTGCACATACTGGTACGGTAGCGACTGCACGTAGCCGTCGAGAGGGTGGAACGCCAGCGCAGCCCATGGCGTGGGAACTAGACAAGGTTAGCATTATTGTTATGTTGACGGAAAGGTAGTCGAGCACTGACCAATCCACTTGTGGTGTGGCTTGTGGATGTACTTGTAAACGCTCGGGTGGTGCTCGAGGCGGTGGATCCAATAGATGGCCACGTCGTTGAAAGCCATGTACAGAAGCGACGAAACAACGAGCCACCCCCAGCCGTAGCTCTTCACATCACCGTACAACAAGCTGTGGCCGCGAACCTCGCCCAAGAACCAGGGCAGAGTCAGGATGTTGATGAACGGGACAGCGGTCATGGACGACTTGATCTCTTGGCGCACTTGGTTCTGGAGGAATCTAGGGTGGTACTCCAGACGGCGATCAAAGATCAGGTAATATGAGAGTGCGCTGAAAATGAAGTAGAGCGCAGATGCGCCGAATTGCGTGATCAGGAGGATTGAGATGCTCTGGCGGTAAATGTTGTCGCGATCCCACAGAGACGTTGGCGCGCCATTGGCAGCCAGAAGGCCGTTGACATCTGTCGCGTTGCTGAGGCCGGCTCCAGGGTGCGGCAGGGCCCAGGCGTACGCCTTGTCGAACACAAGGGGGTCGAGGAGTTCCAATGCGACGTCCATGGCTTATGAGACTCCTGTGCAGGTCGGTGTCGGTGTACAAGCACTCGAGGCGGCGACAGCGGCAAAGATGTTTGATTCAAGGCGATCCGCAATTTGCCATCTCGTTTATCAGATTAGACGCATCGTCCGACCCGGATCAGAACGGCAAGTGAAAAATGCTTGCCGGGGCTGGAGCTTGGCAGGGGCACTGTGGGCCTGTGGCACGGGCTTACGATCCGTCGAAGCTAAGGACGCCTGACGGCCAACAGAAAGTGGAGTCTTCCTGAGAATCTCACGCGACGTGTAATTGCTACGTAAGTTGGAGGACTTCGTTGAGCAGCCTTGGGATCAACAAGAGATACAACGATGGATATGGTCATGGCAGACGTTTGATTGTTCCACGAACCGAACGTGTCATGCTGAGGCTCGGCAGAAGACATCCGGTGCCAAAACCCTGGCCCTCGCCACCTAGATGTACAATGGCTCTTAATACACGAATCATACATGTTATACAGCCGGGACATTTCCTCATCTTACTAGTAGAACGTTCTTCGTCATCTCACAAGTAGGACGTGACCAGGCTCTCAAAATATTTCCGCGCGCCACTCAGGTCGATGTTGGCCTGCTTCTTCGATCTGTCGCCTTCTGAAAGAGGCTGACCGCAAGCTTCCTCGAGCACCCTCATCGCCGCTTCTTCCGCCGGCGAATTTGCTATCTGCATGTTCATACCACCGCTCTCGACGTCGCGCTTGCCTACGACAATAATATGGTTGTACTTCTTCGCACGAGCGTCGGCAATCTTCTTGCCGAGTGGCCGGCTGCTGGTGTCGATGTCGATCGGCAAGTGGATGTTGGATAGCGGCAGGGGCTTGGGCGATGATGAAGGGGCGGGCGTCGGTGCTTCGTGAGACTGCACTCCCGAGAGCACAGACTGTATGCGCGAGACGTGTTCTAGCACGGCGGGATCGGAGTTGAGCGAGAGCACAATGGCGGGGCGTGGAGAAAGCCAGAAGGGATATTTGCCTGCATAGTGCTCGATGAGTAGCGCCATGAAACGCTCAATGGAGCCGTAAATGGCGCGATGAACGATGACCGGACGACGGTACGCGGGGTCGAGACCAGCATCCATGGACGAGTGTGACCCCGCCTCCATCTCCCCAGGTGATGCCTGGTACTGGAGGTCGAAGCGCTGCGGCAGCTGGAAGTCGAGCTGGATGGTCGCCGTCTGGTGCTCCTTGCCGTTCGAGTCTTTGAGGATGATGTCGATCTTGGGGCCGTAGAAGGCGCCGTCGCCCTCGTTGATAGCCCATTCACGACCAACATTGTTCAACGCAGTGGTCAGCTGGGCCTCGGCTCTGTCCCACTCTTCAATGTTGCCAATGAAGCTGTCCTTCGGGCGGGTCGAAAGGAGTAGCTTGTATGGCCCCAGCCCAAACGTCTCGTACACCATGCCGACGAACTTCAACGTCTGCTCGATCTCGGACAGGATCTGGTCGGGGCGGCAGAAGATGTGCGCATCATCCTGGTGGAACCGGCGTACCCTCGTCAAGCCAGTCAACGACCCTGAGATCTCGTTCCTGTGCAAGGCGCTGAAGTCTGCAAGCCGGACGGGGAGGTCGCGGTAGCTCTTGATGTCAGTGCTGAACAGCAGGCAGTGGCCCGGGCAGTTCATCGGCTTTAGGCCCATCTCCTCTTCCTCCTCGCCCTTCTTGTCTCTCCCCTCCACGCTGAACATGTCTTCCGCGTAGTTCTGCCAGTGCCCCGACTTCTCCCACAGCGACTTCTTGTATATGATGGGCGTGATGACCTCTTGGAAGCCGAACTGCGGGTACTGCGCGCGCAGGAAGGCCTGCAGTCTGCCGAAGACATATGCGCCATTGGGCAGGATGAGCGGCGAGCCGGGGCTGTAAGGTGACGTGACGAAGAGGTTGTGCGTCGCCGCGAGCGTGCGGTGGTCGAGGGCGGGCGTGGGCGGTGCAGCAGCCGCATTGGTCGGGTCACGCTGCGGTGCAGAGGACAGCTTCACCGAGGCGTGAAATTGGTGCGGCGCAGAACACGAGCAGCTCCGAAGGGACGTCCTGACATATTGGCGGCTCCAGAGCTGGCGCAACGGGACTCGCAGTGCTGATCCCAGCGCGCGTGGCATCGAGAAGACTGGCAGCTTTCACGTGTTGCGGAGGTCGAGATGCACTTTCCCGAGCCGGCGCCTTGGCCATTTCCTTGCGGCTGCCGGCCTTCCTTTGAGCCCCGGCACCCTGCGGCCCGACCTCTTGCACAAACATGCCTCGCAGAAACATCCTGCAAGAGGGCCATGGAGGCATTCACAGGTGCGAAACGAGTTTCCGCAGTAGAAGTTTCTCATCGACGGAGCTCGAGGACAGGACATCGTCTGGCTGCTGAAGCCAAGCCTGATTGGCAGGTGCCTACGTCACACGATGTATGGAGAGTGGCGGTCTTCACTCCAGCCTCCTACACCAAAACACTGTCGCACTGCTACCCTGACCTTGTTGTCTGTTGTCTCACTCTTGGTGTTTGCAAACATTTCTACCACTGATGTGACTTGATCCCTGGCGACTACCTCACACTCCATCAACGGCGACAATAAACCCATAGAGCCCCCGACTCGAGGACTTCCCAGCATGGGCAGACGAAGCAAGAACTCGCAGCAGAAGCTCAGAGCAAGTCTGGGCGATAGCTGGGACGATGCCAACTATTCCACCGACGGCGCCTCCACCGCTAACCACAGCGAGATTGAGCTAGAGCCCTCAGATAATGAGCTGGCACACGAGTTGGATGTTGGCGCAGGAACTTCCGGCATCAAAGAAGATCCATTCTCTCAACCCCTGCCCAAGGACCGCCTGGCTCGAAGCTCAAGAATTGACAATGACCGCACCCCACGAACGTCAAAGCCGGTCGAGCCTTTGACTCAGTCAGAACAACCAGGACCATCATTCATTATGCCTAAGCTAGAAGACTCGCTACAATCTTCCAACGGATCGCCGTCGCGTAGACCGCAGATTCGCAGCCAAAATGTACGGAATAGAACTCCACATCTGCGGACTTTAGATCGTTCTACTACCTCCTACAACCCCACTTCGAGGGCTCAGCCAACTCCAGCGCCCACGGAACACCAACAAAGCCCTCTTGGCTTCATCTACGAGAACTTTCTGTCTCCCGTTGCCCGTTACCTCGTGGGTGTGTTTGGTCACACCATGGGCAATCTGCAGCCCCTTTTTGGTCTTGCGCTGGCCATCGGCGTACTCGTCTTCGGCGTCCAGCTCGCCATTGGGTCTGCTCGCTCCAGTCTGACCATGGCTCTGACGCCATTGTGTCTTATTCCTGGTTCTTCCTACGTTGCACCGTTCTGCTCAACATCAGCGATTCACGATGACCAACGTGTCGACTTTGAGGGACTGCTCCACGCGCAAACCGGCTTGGAGGATATCCTGGACGCAGCGAAGGACACATCGACACTTCCCTCTACCATCAAGGATTCTGAGCTTGCCATCCGCGATCTGCGCGGCCTGGTGCGCCATTCTCGCCTGCCTTCGCGCCACTCGCTGAGTCTGGAGTTTGACAACTTCATCAGGACCGCCAACGACGCCTCCATGGACCTCTCCCGCTTCAATTCCCGCATTGGCGCAACCGTAGACAGAGTGATTGCAACGAACACCTGGACAAGGGCTGTACTCTCGGGTATTTCCGAGCAGGAAGCTTCCTACGGCACGCTTGACCGCGTCTACGGCGCCCTCACACGGGCCTTCGTTGCTCCCCCACCCACACTCCACGAACGCATCTTCGACCAGTACTCTGTCCACGTCAGCAAGAACGCTGAAGAAATCACCAAGCTCATCGACACGGGCGTCGCGCTACACGCCGTGCTGCAACACCTAGACGAGCAACTCGACACCATCTACCAAATCGCCATCAACGACGACGCGACAATCACCAAGAACCAAGAAGAGCTGCTGGCCCAGCTCTGGACCATCGTCGGCGGCAACAGGTCCAAGCTCAATACCAACAACAAGAAGCTCATGCTCCTAAGGAATGTGTCGGCGTACCGCAAGAAGGCGCTCACCCACGTCTCTGAGACGCTGCTGAAGCTTAGAGAGATTCAGGCTGAATTGGAGAATCTGAGGGAGGGCGTTGAGGCACCCACGGTCCTGGGCTACAGGGACGATCTGCCAATCTCATATCACTTGGAGCTGATTGACAAGGGCGTTGACCGACTGAGGACGGCGAGGGGAGAGAGTATGAGGGTCGAGGGTGAAACGTACAGGAATCTGGTTGGACGTGGCAAGGAGGAGCGGCGGGAGTTGCCCGCGCCGATTGTGACTGCGAAGGTTAAGTGAGTGTCGGAGTGTGAGTCAGCGCTGCAGTTGGATGAGGAGCTTGCTTTCATGCATTATTAGCCATGTCCCGTGCCGTAGAATGTGTAGATACCCTAGTCTTATCTCATTGTCAGCATCCCCATTTCTGACGCTCATAGATTGGTTGTCTTGAGTTCAGCACATCTGCACCTCCAGCAAACACCTCCTTACGCCCCCGCTCTCCAACCCCTCAAAATCCATCTCGTACGCCACAGCCCCTCTCTCCGCACACTCCTGCCTGAACGCATCCACACTCCCCCCAACCCCGAAATACACCCTCTTTGCCGCCACCACCGCCTTGCCCGTCTTCACCCGCTTCATCAGCGCAATAATCGTCTCCGCGAATGCACCCAACGACGCCGGGGAGTAGATCGTCTCGGACCCGAGGATAAACGTGTTCAGTTCCGGTGCGCTAGGAACCAAGTCGAGGAACGTCGTCGTCGGGGTCCAGGAGCCGGAGAGGAAATTCAACGAAATGCCAGTGGACTGGAGTTGCCGCGTGAACGCCGCGAGGATGTCGGGCGTGAGATACAAATCGCCGTGCTCCTCGTCGGCGTCGAGGAGCGGATTGCCGTCTGGGAACAACGCCGTCGAGTCCGAGGGCGGCAGAGCAGCGGCCCACGCGAGAACGAGGTTGGGCAGGGTCACGAGGCGCACGACGTGCTCGTTGTAGTCTGCCAGCGTGAACATCATGCCCAGCTGATTCGTCAAGGCGTACTGGAAGAGAAGCAGACTCGGCACCGCGCTGCCGCAGCCCAGCTCCACAACGTGGTTCACCCGCACCATGTCATCGAGGTCCTTGCGCGGCCCGCGGTCCAGCAGGAACTTGACGAGATCCAGACTGCATTCCCAGGTTTTATAGCCGCCTTCGTAGACGTTGGTTTGCAGGTCCGTGTTCTCGAGGCCCGCGAGGACGTTGGCTTGCGACCCGTCGTCTTCGGCCATGAGCTGCACACGCACGTCGAAAATCTCGCGGCGCGGGAGGCGCGTGGTGTGGCCTTTGGGGGAGGTGAGGGTGATGGTGGAGAAGGAGAGTTTGTCGGGGAGGCTGGCGAGCTGGGGGTGTTAGTCTTTCTAAACAACGCCTTGGATAGACTGGTTCATATGCGATCATAAGGTTTGTTGATTGAATCTTGAATTATATATTGTCCACATACCATCTCATCTAGGTCATGTGCTCTGGCCACGATTGGAGGCGGCACATGTGGCCCCGGCACACTCATCTCATGCGTCTGAGGCACATCATCGTTTGGATCCTCTTCTATGTCGTCGCCTGAAAATCCAAAGCTGAAAGCCATTTTGTGTGTGTGAGATCTGTGCAAGGCGCGCGTGCATGTGAACGTGGGGATCGTTTTTGTGCAAAGCTTATCGATAGCACGGGCCACCGCGCCTGGTGAATGACTGCAGAGGCGATGACTGCAGAGGCGATGACCATGTAACGACCATGTTGCCGAGTGACGGAGCAGCATGCAGATACTTGACATGAACTGACGTTAGGATGCGCTCGAAGAATCCCGCGCGGAACCATGGCCTTCGTAGTTGGGATAATGGCCTTCGTAGTTTGGAGAGTTCCTCATGACACCCATCTGCACATGCCCACGAGAAGAGTGGAGACCAGTGCTTGCACATCCAAGTTTGTTCGTGTCCCTCCGTCCTCCTACTCTTGAGTATCAAAGTCCTAGCTCTTGCCGTTCATGCCATTCAGTTGTGCCTCTTCATCCCTCGTCCTTTGCAGCTGCGCGTCGCAAGCGTCCAGTGTCTCCTTCGGCAGCTCCCATGCTGATGCGTCGATGCCTTGGGCCTGGGCATCTGCCATGATCTTCTGGCGCTCTACAATCTTCTCGCGCATGTACTTGATGGTGGCCTCCAGCACCACTGCTTCACTGCGGCCCTGTCCCTCCATGCCGGGCACCATGGCGGCCAGACGGTCGAACCCTTCGCGGATGGCTTCGCGGCGCTTCTGCTCGGAGCGGATGTGGTTCTCCTTCTTCTGGGCCTCGCTCAGGCGTGGGCGGTCGTTCGTGTTGGTGGGACTCTGTGAGCCCATTGTGCTTGCGAAGACCGAGCCGTGGACGCAGTGGACGCAGCGCCGAGGCTGCAGACGTCCAGGTGCTCTGTGCAGACTCTATTGCGAGACACAACCTCGGAAGATGCAGATCACAGCTGTGCGCGGGCTCAGTGCGCGGGCTCGGTGCGCGGCTGCACCGTGTGTTGTTGTGGATGCCACGGGAGGAATTGACCTCGTGAGCATGTGAAGAGCGGTTCGCTCGGCGGGCGCGGCGGCGTCAGCGACGTCCGCATTTCAGCCCTGCCGGCGAATGCACCCTTCCATGGCAGCGTTGTTCAGAGGGGCATGGCTGGTCTTGAAGGTGCGGGCTCTTGCACGTGGCTTATGTCATGCTGGCTGGTCGTGCTGGCCGTGCTGGTCGTGCTGGCCGTGCTGGTCGTGTCGAGACTCAAGGGCGCGCGCAACGAGGGCGCCCAACGATGGCTGCAAGGATCTGCTCTCGTGTCGCGGGCATCGTCACGCCCAGTAGTGTAATTGCCATGACGATGGCTAATTAACCGCCGTTTCATGATCTGCTTGTTGTCAGCTCCACGCCTGACGTGACGCTGCCTGCCATGGTTCGGCGAAGCTCCCGCCACACCCTCGCGCCCGTGTCCCGTGCAACGACGGCGAGGTGAAGCGTGGCCACGCCGCTTACAAGCTCTCGGACCAGCGACCGCAGTGAGAGCAGCTGCATAGAGCTGCAAAGAGAGCTGCAAAGAGAACTGCAAAGAGTCGGACCCCCACCAGCCGTATCGCGCCTGCCATACAGTACACCCGAATACGCAGACCGCCAGCGTGCTATGCGCCCAACGGCACCCTCGTCCCCCCCTCGACACGACCAGCACGTCCGGCCAGCATGGACATAAGCCACATCCCCACCATGGACTCGACGCGGTACAGCAATCGCCGCATAAACAGCGTGCAGACCCGCGAACGGCTGCAGCGACACAGCTCAGCGGCCTCGTCGGGGGTGAGCAGGCGCCCTGTCTCCGCCCAAGACGCGTACCTCTTTGCCCTCCGCGTGGGCTACCTCCACTACCTGCTCCAGCCCCGCCAGAAGCGCATACAGCATGTGGCGGCCCCAAAGCCCGTCCAGCGCATCGCCACCAACACCGCTGCGACCATCATGTCCGAGGTCTCTTCGATCAGAGAGTCAAAGAGCACCAAGTTCCCGAACGGCTTCATGGGCGAGCTCGAGAAGCGCATGACAAAGGTGCTCATGGGCACCGAGAAGATGCCTGAGTTCAGGGACCCCAACGTCAAGCGCACCTTCGCCGTCTTCTTGAACGCCTTCAAGGAGCCGCAAGCCAGGAGGAACATGGAGCAGGACAGGAAGGTCGAGGGGCTGGTTCTGATGTTCTTCTCCAACGCCACAAAGGAGATGGGCAGAGGCAAGCAGCCCGGCGACGACAGCTGGAAGCTAATGGTTGACCGACACCTGGCCCTGTTTATCCGCCTGATCAGCTCGACGCTAAGGGACCACGACTGGCAGCGAGACAGGCCAGAACTGCTCCAGCGACTGCAGAACATGGAGAAGAAGCTCTTGGTGCACGACCAGGATCTGACAGCCGACAGCACGCGCAATGGAGGGCAGGGCGGCACCACGATCGAGGTACTGGTGGAACGCTCTTACGAGATTAAAGACATGCCGCTTGTTTTGATTGTCTCACGCATCTTCTCCGTGTCCTACTCGGATGTCCAGGCAGATATCAACAGATACAAGGAGACCTGCACCGAAAAAGCAGCCTTGCTGGACCTCAAGACATACCAGACGAATCTGAGTCTGATGACAAGAAAGACACTGAGCTCGGAAGACTTTGAATCGGAAGAGGCATATGAGCTATGGAAGAGCCAAGAAACTTCCGAGCTATCACGCTTGATCTTGGAGCTCATGCAAGCAAATCCAGACCTAGCAAAAGGCTCGACAGCAGCAGCTCAGATCAGATCACACAACGCATCAGTCGACCTGGGCTCGCGGCAAGGCTCGCAGTCGTCTGAAAGTGGAGCATACGGACTTGATCAGGCCTTGGATGGACTCAGCATGCGCGACGACCTGGCCAATGGCGACGAATCATACACCTTCATCCCACCAGACCCCCGCAGCTACTATCGCGCTATCCTCAAGGAGGCGCTTACGTATGATCTCGCCGATGCGCAGCAAAATGAAGGAGTCAACGAGTACATTGGCATGCTCTCCAAACAGTCGCACGATCTTTTGAGCGAAGTTGCGCATCGGTGGAGACTGACGCTGCCTTCGCGATTCATCCTGTATCTGGACGTCGTCCGAGAGAAATACCTGGACCAAGAGCTGGATCTTGATACGTTGGACGCCGCATTCAACTACGTCAAGGAGCCACCACCAGCGACAGACAAGAAGGCGAACAGGATGAGCGTGATGCAGATGCCGCCACCGGACATATTGTCAGACCGCTCGAGATGGACAGTGCACGACGCCCTGCTCAATCAGCAAATCTTATCGTCACTCCACGATACCTTGTTGCGAGAGTTGTTCGAGTTGATGATGTTCGTATACGACACGAAAGCGCCACCGCTCGGCCCCATCATGTACATCATGACCAGCCACATCTACGAGGACCCTACGTTTGACGTGCCCGACGAGGACCTGAACCAGTTCACAGAGCAGCTGCGCCTGGCCCTCCGACGGAAAGCAGGTGATGTGTATGGGGAGATGCTGGCGAAGAATATCCCGGACACCAAGGAGGATTGGGAGTTCTACCACGTGATTGAGCTTGGGCGCGCCGTGGTGAAGTTGTGTGAGAAGATCCAGAAGCGATACCGCAAGAACCCCGAGGTCATGGGTGTCAGCCCGATGATGTGTCTAGTGGAGGAGATGTTCCCTGCGTACGCGACAGACGCGAGGGACATTGTAGCGCGCATCATGGACGTATTTCGTGCGAAGGGGGAGGAGATCCCAGTCCAAGATGGCTTCGATCTCTACAAGGAAATGGTCGAGATTCGACGGATACACAGCGACGCCTTACCAAACCAGCCATTTGCCTTTCAGATTGAGGGCCTGTTGCAGGATTTCGTTTGGCGATGGATTCAGATGACCGATGCAAACCTTATAGGCTGGGTCGACAATGCATTCAAGGCGGATCAGTTCCAAATCCAGTCACAGAACCCTGTTCCTGCCGACGACGAGCGACACAGTGTCTCGGTCGTGGACATATTCCGGTCTTTCAACCAAAGTATCGAACAGATCGTGGCCTTGAACTGGGACGACGACCTGCAGTATGCCAAATTCATGACTGCGGTGTCAAAGTCGATTGGTCTTGCCCTTGCCAGGTACTGTGACCTTGTCGAGCAAAAGTTCGCGAGGGAGATGGATCGCTTGACCCCGGAGCAAGAGGCTGCGGCACGACAAACGCGGACACAGCAGTGGGCGTCGATGGCCAAGGATCTGTATGCGCAGAAAGAGGCGGGCGCACCTTTCAATTTCTACCCCGAGGTAAGTTCCAAATCGGAAGGTGGATTTTGATACTAACTCAGTCAGTCACTCGTCAAGCTCAACAATATCGAGTACGCCATGCAGCAGCTCGACAAGCTGGAACGCGAAATCGGTGTCGACGCATGTGCAGAAGTGATTCAGAAGCACGCGCCGCCTCAAACACAGCGCATGCGCAACAACAACTTCGTCTTCACGATTAAGATTATTGAAGCGGAGGACCTCAAGGCATGCGACATGAACGGTCTGAGCGATCCGTATGTTGTTCTCGGCGACGAATACCAGAAGCGCCTCGCGAAAACACGAGTAATCTACGGCAACCTCAACCCACGCTGGGACGAGACAATCGATATTACCACCAACGGACCGCTCAACATTGTGGCGACCATCTGGGATTGGGACACTCTTGGCGATCACGACTGTGTCGGTCGAACCTCGCTCAAGCTGGATCCCTCGCACTTCAGAGATTACATGCCGCGCGAGTACTGGCTGGACCTCGACACTCAGGGCCGCCTATTGCTGCGGGTGAGCATGGAAGGCGAACGAGACGACATTCAATTCTACTTTGGCAAGTCGTTCAGAACGCTTAAGAGGACTGAGCGAGACATGACACGGAAGATCACAGACAAGGTAGGTACTCGCTGCATATCCTGGACGTCTACTGACTATACTAGCTATCGTCTTTCATCAGCCACACGCTCTCTCGTCGAACGCTGAGAGCGCTACTCAATCGAGGAATCTCGGTAACGTCGGTCACCAACTACTTCCGAGCAGCCCGCCCGCAATCCGTCATTCAAGGTCCAACATCGCAGGATATCACGCAAGCGCTGGATCCGCTCTTCAGATACTTCGACGAGAATTTTGCCGTCATGAAGCAGACCCTCACAGATGCTGCGATGATCATGGTCATGACTCGCCTGTGGAAGGAGGCATTGGCGACGATAGAGTCATTGCTTGTCCCGCCACTCTCCGACAAGCTGTCCCAGCAGCGCCCACTGACGCAGCAAGAGCTCGACATCGTCTTCAAGTGGCTCAAACTTTTGTTTGACTTCTTCCACGCCGCCGACGAAGACGGCAACGTCGAAGGTGTACCCATGGACGTCCTCAAGTCGCCCAAGTACCACGAGCTCCAGAACCTGAACTTCTTCTACTTCGAGTCGACAGAAGACCTCATCCGCACCAGCGAAGCCATGGCCGGTGCCAGCGCTCGCAGACAGCAGGAGACAGCAGCTAGGCTGAACAGGCAGTCCGCGCCGCCCACCATGGGCCACCATTTTGGTGGTGCGGCGGGCCTTGTGGGTATGCCGACACGCAAGCACAAGACCATCATGCTGAGCAGGAACTTGGGCACGATGAAGAAGGCGAAGGAGGAGAAGCGGAAGGAGGCACAGGCCGAGCCCAACGATGACATGATCTTGAGGATACTGCGTATGAGGCCCGAGGCGGAGAGATACCTGAAGGATCGAAGCAGGCAGAAGGTGCGTTGTAACAGTCCTTCGTACGCATGAAGTTTCTAACTTACATCACAGGAACGACTCGCGGCTGCGCAGGCCGCAGAGATGATTGTACGACAGAGCCTGAACGCCGGCGGTGGCCGTATGACTGGCCTGGGCATGGGCCGCGGGCGATAGGACGTCCTGGGGCGTGTTTGAGTAGACCTTTCCTTGCTTAAGATACCTCTGCATCGTTGTGTTCGGCATGGCGTTGTTTCAGGTAGTATCTAATAATAGCCCTACCAACACATGGATTTACAGACTCTAACCGCTAACGACCGGCCTGCAGTGCATTTCAATAAGACAAGCCAAAATTAAATACAGACCACCTGGTATACAGCAGTTTCTCGCGGCGCAACCCTTCTTGAATAACTCCAAAATCAAAACTACAAGGATGGAAAGGCAGAAGCTCCCGCAGAAGTCTGGGCTCAGGCTTCTGGATAGCGAGAGCCAGCTGAGCTGCGTCTGACGACCTGGGGTCCGGTAGGATTTACCTTGACTTTCCGTTCCCAGCGTTCGGCTGAGCCTTGCTAGGGGCGATTTGGAGAAGTCTGCTTTCTGTCTAAAGCATCCTGCGCACTCTCCGCTTGTTCTCGAAGCCTTTTAGCATCTTCATTTTTGCCTTTGCTCTCCGCTTTCTGTGCGTCCAGTCCGAATACCATGATCTCGAGTTGCGCCTTTTTCTTCTGGCAGCCGTCTTTGATGCTGGTGATGAGCTTTTGATTGCGCTCAGATTCGGGCTTTTTCAACTCTTTCTGGAGGTCACGCTCAAGATTCTCGATTTCGCTTTCGGCTTCCGCGTGATCCAGACGCATTTCTCGAACTGTGGGATCTGGATGCAATGAGTATCTCCACGTCATGGAATCTGCGAAAGAGCTCGTACAACTTACCTTCAGACGGTTCGTACACAGAGCGACTGCCTGTGGCAAAGACAGGGGGTACCAATAGGCTGTGTTTGCTGATGGTATCAGACCCAATGATCATCTCAAACTCGGAGTTTGATATGATGAGGAAGCGCATCTGCCGAAAGGTTATTGGGCTAGAGCTGTGGTGCCATGATAAATAGATCGCAGCCTCAACGGCGAAAGGCTCCCCAGTCAACGTGCGGGCACCTTCACTCTCATAGGGCGTAGGTGTTTGAAAGTCAGATGTCACATAGCCCAGGCGATTTACAAGCTCGCGTGTGACGAGGTTGCCTCTTAGGCAGCCCGTGTCGAGGAGACATTGTGTTGAATGATGTTGAGTGCTGTTGGCCTTGGGCGACACCAGAACGGTGACTAAGAAGTCAGACCTGCGGAACACCTGTAAGGTCAGCCTAACCTAGGTACGACGATCAGGGACATGGACAAACCTTTTGGGATGACCCTTGTGGACGCGTGATTTCCATGGATCTTTCGATTCTCCTCATCAATGCCTCACGATTGAAGATCCCTTTCACCCAGTCCCAAAAACTAAGTTTTAACGGACTTCTGAATGTCTGCTGACGGCCAAAACTGTAGAGATCAGGAGAATTGTCCTTGCCCTCAACGACCGTGATATGAGACTGTAGAGACGGTGCAATAGAAGCAGATCGACGGCGCGTGTCATTTGGAAAACCATCGTTGGGAGCAAGATGTCCATCAGGCGAGGTCATCGAGACAGCTCCATTTTCTAAGCAGTGGCTCGCTGATTAGTGATTGGTCGCGCTGACGTTGGGCGTCACCTACCACGTGTCGTACGCTCAGCCATCGCGTGACAGCAACAAAGACAATGATGTCCCGAAACAAAAGATGCGACCTTGTGCTACTAAGAGTGAAAGTGTTGTGGGGTTTACTGCGCTCTCTCAAGGATAGGGTATTACAGCTTTTATCTAAACAAGCTGGCCCCCTAAGCCACCACAAGACGGATAGGACAGGTGCTGTTAGAGAGATACAGGGTGCTAAGAGCAGGGAACTCTGTAAATTTGCGCAGTAGACGCCTCTATTCAAAGGTGTGGCCACGAGGTGCTGTGATTCTTCGATGGCGCTGATATTGCTGCCGGAAGAGTAGTTCACCGGTTACGTAGAATACTTCGCATGCTTCGGCCTGAGGCTCGGCCAGGGGCTGAAGCTCAATGATAGAAGCGATATCTATCAGTCTTTTTGTCGGGAGCCTGAGGTAATGCACCTGACGTGGAAGGCTCAACTGGGGGTTGCACAGCCATTGGGGCGATCGATATACGAACCTATGGCCATCTAGGTACCCGCCATTTCGATGCGAGTCATGATGAGGGTCTTTTTCCAGCACCTGAAAGATGTAAGTTAAATGATGAATATCATAATCTTCGACAACAGGCGGACTCGTGACTTGAACACTGAAGGCGAATACGCGGTTTTGCTCTTTGAAGTGGAGCTCCGACATGAAAAATGTATTTAGTTCCTGGGAATGCATCTATGAGAGCTTGACGAGCTTGAGTTGGGCGTGATTCAGTATGTGTCGCAGCAGATATCATGCCTATTTACCAGCCAATTCAGGGGTGCAAATGTATGTACATTTTGCCTCTATTTTGGCTGCAACAGTATGTAAATTTGTACAGGGCCCGAGCGGTCTTGCTTTCCGGTTAGGGGCAGAGTGCTTAGTGCCATCCGTCAGCAGAATTCACAGTGATGCCCCCACATAAGTGTCCACTGCAAAAATGAATCGAACGACCACTCGAATGGCGCGAGAAAGAAGGCGAAAAGGCAACAGGCGAGTCTGACCGCTGGGCTGACCATCGGCGTTGTGGAGGGCGGGGGCGAACATGTCAGCAGGGCGCAGCGACAAGG
The DNA here is from genome assembly GCF_010094145.1 of Didymella exigua CBS 183.55. Taxonomy (NCBI): domain Eukaryota; kingdom Fungi; phylum Ascomycota; class Dothideomycetes; order Pleosporales; family Didymellaceae; genus Didymella; species Didymella exigua. The sequence continues at coordinate 288,618 of NW_022984809.1, forward strand.
CTATCTTTGCCTGACCGGTGAGCTTGCATCCAGAGGCACGAAGAGGCGGTGTCCAGTTTTCGAAATGTTCGGATTGGACGCTCTGCCTAGGCAGATATCCCGTCTGATTCGAGGATCGGTCGGTTGAACGAGGAGGTCTCCTAGCGCAACTTCAGACGCCCACTTTCGCGACTACATTCGCGTCTTCGATCTTACATCACGATCAGCACATGTTACCTGTCTCTTTCATCATAACCCACCTATTCATCGAAGTGATCCTCTTCACGCTCCGTTGTCCATGGTGTCTGGCGGAGGTGAGCATTTCCAAAGTTGTCTTGTAGGGCTCGAGTGCCGTGCAAAGATTAGATCGGATGTAGAACTGGCGTTCATCGACAGTGCGGCAAAGAGCCACGAGGATAGTAATTGCTGAGAGAGTTAACACTGCATGTTGTGTATAGAGGCCAGCGACTGTTTAAATCTATCCCGCACGGTGAGCGACATCAACATCCTACAGTCGGACCACTTTGCCTTGCAGATTCGCGAACGTAGGCCATCTTACCGGCTTCCACCCATTCCTAACCCATGCTCAATGCGACCAACATCTGCATGTAATACTCATCGCTGACACTAGAAGCATGAACCGGCGCGCTTCATTACACGTGTGGTCGGTTCAGCCTTCTGCAGTCATGTAGCTGCAGCTGGATACCCCTCTTTTTGCAGACTGTGGTAGCTTAGACCACGCATAAGAGAGGACAATGTGGTGCGGCTATGTTTTCAAATACAATACTTGAACCTTGTCCATACTGAGAATCTACAGCGACTTCGCAGGATAAATTCTCCCCCCACCGTAGCTTTGCGCGTCCGCCCAGAACACGATGCCTTCTCTGCGCCATTCAATGTCAAGTGCACAGTCGGCTGACGCTACCGTTGTCGACCCAGATTCTCCCCCACAGAGCCCAAAGAAGATTATGGGCCATGGTGAACAGCGAGCCTGTCTTGATGAAGAATCCTCAGATCATGGCACAACGAGGACCCAGTCAGTCCGTAGCTCGGGTGGGAACACACCCAAAGATTACAAGCCACAAGAGCGGGATGGCTGGCCAAAGTTGGCGCACAAAATGGCCGACATTCCTGAGTTTGCCGCATTTCCACGGTTCCGAGATCTTAATACCAGAAATCTGCTGTACTACCAGGCTCAGTTGCAGTCCCTGCGCACCCATATCATGCAGGTCGAAGAGAACCTCAACTTGACCTGTTACGCACACGTGTTGGAAGATGCTGACTCGGAATATCATGAGCTATTGACAAAGCTAAGGTGCTTGCTGCATGAATATAGTATGTAACGCCGCCCCTCCCCCTTTTCTTGACTGGGTCTCGGTTAATGCTTCTCAAAGACGATGCGCTTTTACAGTACTCGCAAGTATCGGCACTACCACAGCCCGAGACCTACAACATGAGCTCTCTCCGCAAGTGGCTTTGTAGAGAAGACGGCGGTAACTGCCGTGTCCGTGACGGAAAGCGTGCGGACGAGACATGGGGACCTCTGACTGACACTGGCGCATCGGACACCCTATGGAATCATCTGCGCGTTGTTCTTAAATCACTGATATGGTCGGACCCTTCACCACAAGAATATCCTGACCTAGCCGTCTCACATCCTGGGATTAAGATTGATGGGCTGTCCAGGTGGATTGTGTACAGAGTTGCGCCTCTCTATTGGGTATGGCGAGAGAAAAAAGAGCATAGTAAGATACGAGCACAAAACTCGGCCATGCAGCTCGGAGCTAGCACATCTGAAAATATCCTGAACCCATCGGTCTTTGATGCCGAGAAGCAGGGGCAACAGTATGTGCCTAAGACCGAGGTGAGAGTCCAGGATACTGTGAGGTCGATGTCTGAGTCTACGGCCCTGCGTTTTACATCAAGTCTCTCTACCGTCATTGCGTGCCTACTCCCAGTGGTCGCAATTGCGGTGTTGACTCAAGTCGAAGGCGAACGTAATCTACTGTTATGCATTACGGGGTTCGCCATCATCTTTGCTGTCGGCCTGATTGCCCTCACTCAAGGAACGAGTTCGAGAACAGAGATTTTTGCAGCAACCGCCGCGTAAGTCTCCAGATGTCTTTGAAGTCAGATAATTACAGGCACTGACAACTGAAAGGTTCTCCGCGGTCCTGGTCGTATTCATCTCAGAGCCCCGGGCCTGATATAATATGGCCCTCACGCGTCGAAACACCGATCATCAATCTCTTGGTGGAACGCATACTTCACAAATCATGACCTTTGGGGGAAATTTAAGCCCATACAATATAATGGTTAGGCTTCAATTTTTGTCTTGTTGAATGGCCAGTCTTCAAATACGAAGTACGATGCGGTTTGTGAAGCTCGGTCGATGTTCTTTGCTCCCTGCACCATACGCCATGACGTCACATAGCCTCGCAATAGTGTCTGTGATCGCACATAATCGTGCATGTAAGGCAGTCGACCCTTATGTCTCACTTCCAACGACATGTCATGTACAGAACAACGAGGGTCGCAAGAGTATGCGATTTTCTGTCCTGGTAGCGTTTGTGGCGTCACACGCGTTAAGGGCGCCCAAAACCCCCGAGATCGGCCGATATCGATAGTGACCTCGAATATGAACGTTCAACCCGCCCTCGTCGCTACGTCAAGTTGTGTCAACTTTCACCGCGTCTCGTTGACAGTGTTTCACTCCTACTTTACGCCGTTACGATTTACCTTCACGATCAATATCACGACCCGCTTGCGACTATGCTGCAGAGAAGCTCCTCCTCCGCTCTGCGCGCCGTTGCGCCTGCTGTCGCTCGTTCCGGCACACAAGTCCCCTCACGAACCTTCTCCTCAACACAACCGGCAGCCTCCGACCTGGAAGGTGCTGCTTTTGGTGAACAACACATTGCAAAGGGAATTGGCCGGCTCACCAAACATGTCTTCGAAGATGGCAAGGGCACCTTCATCACCACAGACAAGGGTGTCAAGCTACTCGACATGACATCCGGCATTGGCGTTGTAAACCTCGGCCATTGCCATCCCAAAGTCAGTGCTGCTGCCGCTGCACAGTGCGGCAAAATCACACATGCTCAAGTCAACATTGGCTTCAGCTCTGCCCAGATTGCTCTTCTCAAGGAGCTGATTCCCATCCTCCCACACAAGTCTCTAGACACTGTCTTTCTGTGGAATTCGGGAGCAGAAGCAGTCGAGGCAGCGGTCAAGCTAGCTCGTGGCGCTACGAAGAAGCCCAACATCATTGTCATGCAGGGTTCGTACCACGGTCGCACGAACGCGACAGCATCGATGACGCGATCTAAAACCATCTACGGCGAAGGCCACGGCCCCTTGATGGGTGGTGTGTTCGCAACTGCATTCCCCTACTACAGCCAGTTTGGCGGCGCAACTCCAGACACACCCACAGAGGAGCTCGTCAACCAGGCTCTTCTCCAGGTCAAGCTTACTCTGCAACAGCAGACCTCGCCCTCTGATACTGCTGCCATCATCCTGGAGCCCGTCCTCGGTGAGGGCGGTTATGTCCCTGCCCCTCCAGCTTTCTTGCATGGCTTGAGGAAGATCTGCGACGAGAACAAAATTCTTCTTATTGCTGATGAGGTCCAGTCTGGCATGGGCCGCACAGGTCACATGTTCTTTGTAGAGGAGTCTGGAGTCCGACCTGACATTCTCATATTTGCCAAAGGTATTGCGAACGGCTTCCCTTTGTCAGGAATTGCGAGTCGCAAGGACCTCATGGACCTTCAGAAGCCTGGATCGATGGGTGGTACCTATGCAGGCAATGCAGTCGCTTGTGCTGCTGCAAAGGCTGTCATCGAAGTCTTCCGTGAAGAGGACATCCTCGACAACGTCGCTGCCCGTTCTGAACAGATCTTCTCTTTCCTCAAGGACCTTCAGGCATCAGGTACAAAGGCTGGCAACTTGATTGAAGACGTCCGTGGCAAGGGCTTGATGGTCGGCGTACAATTTGCGAACCCAGAGCTGCAGAACGACTCTTCAAACACAGCTGCGAGGGAGGCACAAACACAACCACAGATCGCACCGAAGATTGTCCAGGAGTGCATAAAGCGCGACATGCTTCTTCTCAGCACCTCCGTATTTGACGTCTTGCGGTTCATCCCGCCACTTACCATCAGCGAGGAGGAAATGACCCAGGCATGCAACATCTTCAAGGAATCACTCGAAGCGGTTGCAAAAGATTTGTAATGTAACAACATGTGCACTTCCAAGTTGAAACGTTTATGTTCGTCGCTTGCTGGCTTCTGACTCTAAGAAACATCTGAGCGTCCTTTGTGTGTGCGTGAGCTGTTCACGTTTTCACAGCTAGCACAGATGGTGCTTAGTTCCTGGCAGCCGCACCATTACGGTCGCTGTTCACTTCTTGTACTCTTCATTCAATGTCACCACTCCCAGTAGTCGACTATGTCTGGTGTTAGGTTGAGACAGCTCAGTTGCATGAATTTATTTGGCATTGCTCTGGCTCTATATGCCGAACTTTGGTATCTCCGACAAGAACAGCGACGATAGCGTGCCCTACCCTACTCCATCTGGCGTCTATGTTTCTAGGTACCTTGTCGGAAAGTTTCGCAGCAGACGAGCGGATCCATGTTGCGCGGCCTTTGCGGGCTGCAACGCGCTTTATCTCGCGGCCAGACGCTGGACGCTCAACGTCGTAGGCTTACTGCTTGAGAATTCGATCACCGCTTGCGAACGGCCCAAAGTCTACTTCTGATTCCGTAGGTCAAGCTGGGTGTACTAGTTTTACTGCCGGATCGTACGAGGCCACGAAATTGTTTGTTGGTAGAGATGACGTGGCAAACTCTGCTGCTATCAAGTGCCTGTCTTTTAGAGATGTAGCTTATAACATACCGGAGAGTAGAAATCGGTCTAACTGTTCTTAGAAAAGGCAGTGCTCTTTTTTGATAAGAACCGTTCGACTGGCCAAGACGGCCTGCGCTTCAAATGGAATAGCTACGACTGAGGCTTTGAATGCAGCATGTTTGAGTGTAGATCATGCATGCAGGTTCTGATCGAGCGCGAGTAGCTTAAGCCAGTATGCGAGTGCTTTGGCACTAGAGTTACTCAGGTTACTAAAAGTCTAGGTAGGAGGCTATTAGAGCGGGCTGATTCCCAAAAACCATGTGTATTGTAAACTGCAGGGACTTACACAACAGATCAACTGTCGAACGTGCCTGTATCATGCAAGATGATTAATTGCTGCCAGACATATTTCTAGCGCGTGTCAGGACGCATTCGCATCCAAGCATCGACGAGAGTGAAATGATTCTTCGCGACACAATATCCCATTCGATCATTGTGGAAGCTGAGCAGTCTCTGATCGTTGATCAAGTGTGAAGAAAGTGATCAAGTTCCTTGTCCTATCTACGGTGCTGAATGAGCAGGAAATATACAGAAATACTGACCCGGCTATACCATAATTAGAGCCCTAATCACGGCTCCAAGCTGTACCCGATTCCGCTCACCAGGGCGTGGTAGATCGCCAGTGTCTGGTCGGGCAAATATCCGGATGCGGATCACGTGATATGCACCCTCACCTCAATCCTTGATGCTGGAGTTTCTGAGTCACTCAACCATCCGGTATGATGTTGGCGCGCAGCAACATTTTGAAGAGCCATCTTAGGAGCGATGCCAAAGCTCCTGCAGTAACTTGGCAGCGTGAAGGGTAAAAGCACCCCTCTCACACTAATTCGCTGTGAGCACTGGTGGTAGTGCACAAGGAACTTTGCTATCTTCCTGTCGCAGCAGATATCATGCCTATTTACAAGCCAATTGGGGGGTGCTGATGTATGTACATTTTGCCTCCTTTATGGCTGCGACACTTCCAGATCAGGATCTAAATACTGTTTTGTGAGAATTCTTGTAAGGGAACATCAATTAGTGTTGCCCTTGATATATGCGATCGTTTGATGTTTGACATCGCGGCTAAGTCCTTGCTTCAACGTGACGCGGATGCCAACGCCGTTGGACATAAAGAACTAGGTAGCGACATGGAAGAATATTCGACTGCGAAGATGATGAAGGAACAACTCAGTTGCAACTTGATCACGGCAACTGTCCGCACGCCAGCTGAATGGCGCCACCACTGTCCGTAAGGCCGTCAAGTAAAACAATCAAAACAGCTCACGAAAGCTGAAACCGACTACGAGCTAGAAGCTTGAGCGCGTCTAGCTCGCCTGATAAGACGAAAAATTATAACCCGAAAGGGCGAAGCGCTTCAGGCTTGCTCATCTAACATGGGGCGCACAATTTTGTTGTCGACTTGCAAAGGAAGCACATGCTATATCTTACTGGCAGAGACTTGTAGTGTTGGCGAGTGCATACTTCGCCAGGCTCCAAAGAGTCCTTGGAGCTCAGCAACAAGCCAAATGTAGAAGGTACTACATCTCTTTGTTGCATAGTTGAGCCATGGTGGTCACAAGGAACGAGAGTAACGACTTGCTGCACCGGTTCCTTTTGTGTGGAGATCTTGCAGTTCGTGAGCATGGCGATGTGCTTCGAAGCGAACTAATTTGTTACGTTACCTACCTCCCGGTTTAAGGATTGTGCATCGGTCTGCAGAGCAAAAGGGTTGAGACACCTATTGACAGCTTCGCCCATTATGGAATTGCATGGCTGGAGGGGGATATAATTAACTTTTTCGGATTTGTTAAGCATCTAGTGTCTGAGCATCTCACCAAGGCTGAGGTTGGGTGACAAGTTCGTAACGGAAAGAGCCAGAGCGTGCGTTATGTTGACGGCAATGCAGCTCGTGCGAATAGCTTTCTGTTCTACAATGGAGTATCTGACGAGCCTCCATATTAAGGCTTCAGGAAGCTTCTAAAGCTTGGCTTATATGCTGGATAAAAAGATTAGACAGGAACAATACCTGTTGATCTGGCTGCAGATTGAGAACTTGAGATGATTCTTAGAGATGTTCTGGGAGTGAGGAAGTTCACCGAGCATAAGGATATCTAGTGAAATGTGCGGAATGTACTGGAAAAGAAGATTCCGCGCAGTCTGCAGAGTTGTGAGTCATTACAGGAGGGTCTTTTATAAAATAAGTCCAACGTTTTCTCTGCGAACTTCGTCGCTTTTGTGATGCACGATAGCGTGTAACTAAATGTTTCCCTCCCTCCTCACCCAGATAAAATGTAATACTCAGCTAACCTAGCTGGCAGAGGTTTTCACGCTCTTCGAGTCTCCTTCAATCTCAACCAACTGTACAAAGCTTCTCTCATCGTCGTTCGTCTGGCCCTTCTTCATGTGGCTGGTCTTGAACGTAGTCTGTACATTGATTTCATTGCCAGTAAGCCCACTGAAAGCGGTGAGCGCGTGGCTGCGTCTGGATGGAGCTCCGGTATCCTTTGCTGTAGAATGGTTTGTGCTACCCATGATATTTGGAAAGAGGCGACTAAGACCGAGCCGGATTGAAGGCATACAGGTGCAGATAATGGCAACTTGGCATTCAATGACCGACCACAGGCTGGCTTCGAGGTAGTCCCATGTCATATTAGTGGTGTTGGCAAAGTGAACGAGGGATCGAAGACGAAGCATCGAGACGACAGTGACGCTTAATAGTTGTGTTAGCAGTAGTTCGAAATGTTGCGTTCTGAGGAGGGTGACTGACAAAGCTCCAACACTGAACATGAGAAGCACGCCAATCTTCTTCTTCAGTCCTAGATGCAAGTTCCAAATTTGCGTGATCGGCAGCGATAAGGTGACGAAGTCAGTAAGTATGGAATGTGCGGCATGCGTAAAGGCAAGCGCATTGTTGTTGATGCACTTTCCGGTATGCTCTCCGTCCCATCGCTCCCACGCGAAGCTGATGGGCGTGCAGACGAAGGTAGCGGCTAAGTCAAACGCGATTATCGATGCAATCTGGAGCCAGATCACGGTCCATACGGTTCGCCTGAAGCGCTTCTCAGGGAAAATCTGCAGAAAGAAGAGCAAGAAAGAGATCTTGACAAAGCCGAGGGTGGAGAAATACGCGATTTCGCTGACCCAGAAATGCTGAAAGCTCAAGTCAGTCGATACCCTACTTAGATAGAGGTTGTCTCACCAACAGCGTGATAGTGATCTGCTCGAAAGGCACATTCCATATATCGCGACCCAGACCTGTCCAAGACATCTTGTAGCAGACTACAAATAAAAGAGTGTCCACAGCTAGAACCATGACCAAACTGCCATCGTCTAGCCAGTGGAGTCGCCCGACACTGAAGCGCACCAACCATTGAGTGCCCATTGCTAGAATGGCTAAGATGTAGAAGGCGACATTGATGTGGCGATAGCTGGTTGATCTGTCGCGCGCTGTCTTGTTGGTGCAAGCCCTGAAGGTCAGGTTGAGTGCGCTCAGTTGGTCCTTGCGACCGCATGATGTTGCGATACAGTCGCTAGCTTTGTCTAAGGTGGCAGTATCGCGGCAGGCGCAGGATGCGCCGGAGCTCGATAATGGATGACATGTTGTGCTTGCGAAGGTGTCCTTCACACAGTTTTGCTGGAGAGGCCTTTAGTCCAAGATTCAGGTGTTGGTGCTGGACTACGTACAGCGCAACTAGGTAATGAACTGAAATTGTGCGTTTGGGATCGACAGAGGGAAATCAGAAGAAAGATGGACATGGCCAGCCAAGGGGAGCGATTGAACCGCATCTCGTGGTCTGATACCAATATGATGGGGCTTTAGGAGTTTACTCCGAGGACCAAAGGTTCCGTGGAGCAAGAGTTCACATCACAAACGGCGCGTTACATGTCAGGTCATAAAGAAGTTCGGTCGAGGTACGTGCGGAGGTGCCATACCCCTTTGCAGTGTGCCGGGGTTTGATTCATGATCATAAAGTGATGTTTTCGTGCCGAAGTGGAGCAGCTAGGTACAGATCCCCCAGACGCTCATGCCTGCATGCTTGCGGGTACGGATCCACACCAAGTTGCATTGAGTAGATGAAGGCGCGGCCAAATAATTCAAGATGCCATTGGCATTGTGGGTACGAAGGCTTCGCTTTACGGGCGTCACATAGTGAAGGGCAGTCCCTCAAAAGTTTTGCTAACCAGATGGGCTGATTGTAGTCTCTCATCAACCTGAGACTGTAGTCCTGACACAGAATCTCAAAACGGGTCTTGAACCCAGTGAACCAGTGGCGGCGCTCGAGGAGCACGGAAATTTTAGCGCGACCCTGATGTAGCTGTGCTGGAAGACCCATGAGCTGAGGCGTCAAAAGTAGCTGCGCACAGCAGGATCGCGTCGAATGAGCTCCGGCCTACCTGCTTTTCTTTGCACGTTTGCGCGATGCTGTTTCATCCGAACCATCCCGCGGCCCGGCTTGAGTCGTGCGTTCGCTACGCTCCAGGCAAGTCTACCGGTACCGACACGCACGCAACGAACCGTCTTGAACACGCAATATTTAGCAATGGTGCGTGCGTCATCTCACGTGATAGTTGGCCAGTCTTATTTCGAAAGGACATGAACGACTAGGCTGTTTATCAAAGGTATAAGTAGGCTAAGCCTGCAATGAGGCATACAATCTGCGCAACAAGGGTTTGCAAGAGCACCCGAACCCACGCGACAAACGGTTTCGAACGTGCGATGATCACCGCGAGCACGTGCACTACTATTGATTATTCTGCTTACAGTAAAGGGCAATATCGTCTCCTGTACAGATGCAAGTCTAAAGAGCTGTGTGTCCAGTAGCTACCTAGTGTGTCCCTGCCCATGCATCATCTACGTCGCTATCGCTTCATCAGCTCCAACAATTACGCGATGCAGGTGCGTAGATTTCATCAGATACAATTCCGCATATTCATTGTGTTCTCAACCTTGTGGCTGGCAATCTGACGTTGTTACTAATGATAAGGCAACGTAGAGCCCTGTTATAACAGTACGCTGTATATCGCAGGATGTAGTCATGGGGAGAGTGCTAGCCAGGATTAGACTGTTACAAGTTTTTCCCTGCAGCCCCTTCAGGCTCATCTCGGACGCATTCTGCGCCGAGGCCGGTGCATACAGAGGCCACCCGTTCCGGTGTCCTACACCTAAATCCTGTGGCTCACACGTTACAGATATGTGCTAAGCTCGGCTACAGTGTCCGTGCACCTCGTGCACGTTTTCATCTTGTGCACGCGAAAACGACTTTTGGCAACCACAAAAATGAGGTTATACAGCCACACGCAAAAGCTATTATATTGAGATTTTTTGTAGTAATAATCTATTGAGTACTACGGTGCTTGCCCTGTTGCCACTTCTTATTTGGACGTGTTGTGCGGCCGCTGCGTGTAGTAACTGGTGGAGGTGCCGGAGACGGCGACGCGTCAACTACGACGCGAGTACCTCCACGCACACGCTGTTTTTTGGCTGCTGGCTCTGGAGGAGGCTTGTTTGAGGCCTTGCGCTTGCCTGTTTGAGATAATTGGATAGATTTGGCAGCGTTGCTCTCTTGTTTTTTTCGTTGTTTCTCGGCCTTCTCAGCGGCCGTCCTAAGGGCTTTCTCTTCCTTTGCCCTCGCTCGTTCCACCTTCTGCCGCTCCTTCTCTCGCTCATCTCGAACCTTCTTCTCGGCTGCGTCTGCCTTCCTGCGAGCCTTTGCAGCAGTTTCCTCAGCCTGTTGGTGGGTATTTTGACGTAGTTGAGCCTGGGCTTCATCCACCTTCGTTGGAGACCACAACATCGCGTTAGAAGTATAGGACTTGGAGGCCTGCAGTGGCAGGGCTTGGCGGTACCTCTGAGAGGTCTTTCGGGTGTCAATTTGGTTGCAGAGGCCTTCGTTTTCTACCTCTAGAAGTGAGTTGCGAGCTGCTAAGTAGTTCAACGTGCGAACTAGCTTCCTTGCCTCATAACTTGTAGGGTCCTTCACTGTTGCGTTGCAAAACTGTTCTATTGCAATCCTGTTGACGTTGAGTAACAGAGATGGAGTTCGCGGAAGCTCGCTTTGCTTGTTCTTGAACCTATTAAGTATAATAGGTGGGTCTAGTGGTGAGATGCCTGTGGCTTTGAACGCGGCCAGCACAAGCTCACAGGTAAACGTTTTGTACCAGGCGGCTCAGAAAAGCTTGTAGAAGTGACGCTTTTTAATGCTACTTAAGGCCTAGCTTTGGTGGAGTTGTTCAGTTACTTCTTTAGAGTAGTTGTTACTAAAAGGTGAGAAGCAATCAACATCGAGCGGCTGCAACGTCTGGGTACTGTGAGGTGGGTAAACAAGTAGCAAAATCTTATGGCGACTACAATAGTTAATAAAAGCTATTGTTATGTGGGAGCTGTGGCTGTCAAGTGTAAGTAGGCGCCAGCTGCCGCGAGTTTTACTCACAGTTTCCCGCTCAAACACCTGTTCAAGCCAGGCAAGACCAACCTTGTTGTTAGACCAGCCAGAGAGCGTTACAGTAGAGTATATAGTGTCTTTGCCTGCGTCCAGGTCCTCCATCCAGGACGATTGTAGAGCGTTTGGCTGGCCAGCATATATGACAGTTGGTGGCAACGCCGAACCATCAGCGCAGATAGCTGCAATAATCGTTACCTACTCTCTATTGCCATCCTGCAGGCTCTGGCGCTTGCCTTTTAGCTGCCAGCTTGCCTTACTAAACACCCTTTTACTTCTATTCACCAATCCAATTGCCAGACCCTTCTTATCCATATTGTACGTGTGCCGCGGCTCGATGGAGTATTTGTTGATCTTGGAACGTAGTAGGTTGAAATAGTATAAGTACTTTTCGCTATCGTCGGCGTTGTGACGCGTGGCGTCCATGGCGGAGGTCCATTTGTATGTGAGCGTCTTGTGGTGACGGTGCAGGAACTGAGTAACCCAGGCATCGCCAACGTACTGTTGGGCTACTTCTGAGGCGAAATTTTGTACCATTTGCCTTGTAGGAGCTAGGCCTTAGTCTGGAAGGTCTACTATATATTTGCAGAGCTTGGCTTCTTGTTGTGGAGTAATCTTTTGCTATTAGAGGTAGCCCTGTTCACGCGACGCGCAAACGCGTCGATGTCGCCGCGACAGCGTGGATCTTGACACTGAACTTTCTTTAGCAATTTTTGTGTAGGATAGTTCACCAACTGCATCTGCTGCGTCACAGGCTTCAAGCGCAGCTTCTATATCCATGCCGTTGTTGAGTTATCGCGTTGAGGGTATGCACGCGTTTTTGGTGTTGGCGTGCACGAGATGAAAACGTGCACGAGGTGCACGGACACTGTACCTAGTGTTCGGCCACCCATAGTGTTCGGCCACCTCACCAATGCAACCAACTCAATTTGGAGTCGCAATTTCTCAACCACCACGCTTAGAATTGAATTACTGTACACATAGTCTTAAGGCTACAGGCTTCTGCTACCTTGGCTGCAATCTCAGCTGCTTTTTCTGGTGTTGAGGCAGCGTTTTCTCTTGCTTGAGCCGCCACGCGATCATGAGCAGCCTTGATGTCCTCTATGTTGCTGAAGCGCTTATTTAGGTCTATTTAAACGCGCTTTCTTGGCTGTGTACTCTTAGTACTATCTAGTAGATGTTTGAGTTGTTAATTCTCTGCCTGAAGCCCAGCTGACCTAGCGTTAGTAAGAGTAATTGCCTTGGCTGCTTTGCTGAGCACTAACTAGGTACCTCGCAAGAGGTTCTCTAATTCTAGCAACCTCTTCTACGTGCGTAATAGGTGCTAGGCGCTTTGTGGTGTCTTAAATACTACCTCTAAGGTTGCTCCACGTTAATTAGCTAGTGGTGGAGTTGTCAGATAAGAGCGAGCGGCGAGAGGTCGGATCTGCGCAATCGAGCAGAGACCTGTCGCGCAGCCAATCAGCAGTTGCCAGGTCGATTAAGCGAGACCTGGCCACTCCTGATTGGCCCGCACACAGGCGGCCGCGAACAGCGCCAATTCCCGCACCCTTCAATCCTGTAGCGGGAGATTGATTGATTGATTGATTGATTAGTTTAACGTCCTGTGTGAGTCTAAGACTATATAGGACGAGAGCAGTGAGGCTGCTCTAGTAATTTACAAGTTTTTTCTGTGTAAGGGGATAGTATATATAGGTTCGTAGACATATAACATAGATTATCACCGAGCCGGCCATATCACCAAACTAGCCACTTTCTCTTGGCACAACCACCTTTTACCCTAACACAACATGTCTTAACAACAACAACTTTAGAATACTACTAGAGAAGGCAGAGTTATCCTTGCTATCTAGGCCTTCTATGCTAGCTAATTTCGCAGTATCTACAGCGCTGCTAGAGCATTAAATATACCTTATTAGCAGGTCTCTAATTGCCTTTGCAATATCACGTTTTAACTAGACATACGCGCTAATTGCTAGAAACTTACTATACTAGAGGATAGACTGGCGGATGGGTACCATGTACCTAGGGTAGGGTATAGGTAGGGTATAGGTCGCACGGACGTAGGTATAGGTAGGGTAGGGTCGCACGGACCATAGGTATAGGTAGGGGAGGGTTACACGGACCATAGGTAGGGTAGGGTAGCACGTGACTGGGTATAGGTATAGGTAGGGTAGCACGTGCTAGGTATAGGTTTGGTTTGGGTATATTACTAACCTAGTTTGTATACAACTAACCCTAGGTTGTACTAGTAGATTCTTTCGCATACACAATACTTAGAAGAAAAAGCATCTATAATTTATTATCACAGTCTATTATCACATACTTATGCTCTAAAGTATACAATAGTACAAAGTCTAGAGTAGTAACCTAGATTTTGCTAATAACTACCCATTCCTAGACCCTACCTAGCTACCCTACCTATACCTATACCTAGTCACGTGCTACCCTACCTATACCTATACCCAGTCACGTGCTACCCTACCCAAACCGTTTGGGTAGGGTACCTCATGTACCCTACCTAGTTCCTACCCATAAATCACGTGACTATACCTATACCCTACCCTACCCTACCCATCCGCCAGCCTACTAGAGGAGCAGACAATTGTCTAGTATATACTTAACCTTAATTCGCAAGGATTTGCGCCCTAGCTATATAAGGTGGCAGATATAGCTAATAAGATACTTAGTGTGCGTAGTGAAGAGCCTGTTAGTAAACTATAGGCTAGCAGGCTTATAACGCGTTCAGACAAGCTTAAAATAGCCTTTAATTAAGCTAAGGATAGACAGAGGATACTACAGGAAGATCCTAAGATAATTAGCATGTAGTTTAAGCTAGTAGAGGATACTTAAGTTAAGTATAGTGTTTGCAACAATAACGTGCACAACTTTAATAAAACTAGGTTCTAGATAGGCATTGCTTTGTCTTTAAAGGTTGTAACAGGCTTAGAGAGACGTGCTCAGCTAGAGCTTGTTCAGCCAGGCGATCGCGAGTGGGTAACCGTTATCTAGAGCATCTGCGCCGCTGGGTATGCAACCCCGCCTTTCATTATCTACAAAGGACGCGTCCACATCTCTGCCTAGTATAAGGAGACAGATATACCCTATAATTAGAAGCTCTTAGTCTCTAAGAATAGTTAGACAAACAACACACTTAGCCTTAAGTAGTTAAAGCACTTTAACACATATACAAAGACACATTAGGTAGGAGTATACAGGTTGCTTATCTTAGATAGCTATAAGAGCTATCTTAACTAGGAGTTTAAGGACTATTGCCTAGAGAACTAAATCCTTACTCTCTACATGCTACCTTACTTGTTGCACATCCTCTAGCTACTTAATATAGTCTATTTCTTGCTATTAAAGCATAAGTACTCCTAACGTGTTTAAGACTTAGCACGCTAACTTGTCTTCTATATTAATAAGGAAGGCTTCCTACTAGCCTTTAGGGACGCATTCCTTAATGTGTTTATAAAGGTTAACTGCTAAAAGGCCTTTAAGTTATTAGGGCTTATTTATACTAACATATAGGTAGTGTTAGATTGCCTTAAAGTGCAGCTGTATACCCTACTAGCAGTACCTCTACCTAAAACGCCGTGGCAATCTAAGATACTAAGCAATACACACAAGTTTAGGTCTTCATCTAAGCTTGTAAGCAACTCCTTCTAACAATTACTAAGTGCAGCGCAAGAGGGGTTCTTAAAGCTTGTAAAAGGGGCTGAAGAGATGCTGCACAAAAACGTCCTTATTAAGGCCCACGTGCAAGAGCTTAAAGAGCAATTAGTAGTAATTACTAAGAGAAAATCGCGTAAGAGAAAGCAGATTCAGCATGGTGGCACACTTAAGTATGGCCCAGCAGCATCACGGGTAGCTGCTGAGGCGTGTGTAGCAGCTTAGCCATCTAAGAAGACTTGGGGTGGAGGTGGTCAACTAGGAGCTTAGTCAACTGTTCGGCGCTGTAGGAACTGCAGCAAGACTAGACACAACGCACGAACGTGCTAGGAGGGTGCAGAAACATCTTCTAAATCTGATGTAAGCATGCAGTATGCTAGGTCACTATTTAATAGCAAGTAGTTGTAGTTATAGTAACTTGTGCTAGTCGTGCTAAGAGAAAATGGCTGGTTTGGTGATATGGCCGGCTCGGTGATAATCTACGTTAGTGAGAGCCTGTGCTCCAGTTATAAACAAAGGAAATTAGCTGTCTGTTGTTTGCTGTAGGTACCACTTGCGTGTGCCTACTTTAGTTTCTTGAATAAAAGCTAGTGTAGCTTAGATTCCCCTGTTTGTGTCTAGGAGAAGAGACATTGTAAGTCTTGTCTCCTGTAGGCTGCTCTTTATTTTCTTTCTTGCTTCTCTGTAGTTTCTACAGCTAAGCAGTAGGTGTTAGGGTGTTTGTGTATATCTAAAGCTGTATTTAGATCTTTCTGTTTTTTGTGTATAGTATAGATATGCTTTGTTGTATCTATGTCCAAGCTTTAGCTGGTAGTATGCGCTTGCAATTTCTCTTCTAGTGTTATTTAGCAGTATTATCTTGCTTGTTAGTATTAGCAAGAATCTTGCTGCATAGGTGCTAGGATTTCTAAGCTTTGCTTTTATAGAGTAGGCCTAGAGTTTATGTTGCCACTCTTGTCTTGCAATAGCTTTAATCCTAATACCTGTCATGGCAAGGCTTGTAGTATTAGATACTAGTTGCTATTTTGTAGCTTATTTTGCTAAGGCGACTGCTTTTTTATTTCCTATAATATCTAGGTGTCCTAGGGTCTAGTATAGGCTAATTATTACGCCTTTGCTGTAGATTGCCTTTGCTGCCTTTGTGCAGTAGATTTGCTAAGCTTGCCTAGGGTTATTAGAAGGAGTCTTTAGCCTTAGAATAGCTGCCTAGTTGTCTGCAAAGACTTAGATCTCTTGTGTTGCTGTAGCTATAGAAGCTGCAAACTCAAAGGCTCTTGTTATGCCTTCTAGCTCTCTATTGTATACAATCTAGCCTTGCTAATATTGTATTTAGTAGAGTAGATTTCTTTGGCCTGCTGTTTATAGTCTAGAGCAGTAACTCCTATTCCTATTCCTGTGCCTTTCTTAATAGAAGAGGCGTCTGTATAGATAGCAAGTAGGTTGTCTCCTAGTCTCTTTAGGTTAACTATTCTTGCCTTATACCCTATTCTTACTAGCCTAACTAGTAGACCTCTAGGAGTAGAGAGTAAGGTTAGAAAGCAGAAAACTAAGCAAAGGCTTATTACTGTCTATTATATAAGTAGCTATTTTATTTAAGTTTTAGTATTCTTGTAGATAAGATCTTTAATAAGATAAGATTTTTAGATAAGGATGGGTGGTCTGTGCGTTGAAAATTTGAAAATTTGAACAGGAGGGCGGCACTCTTGCACCAGGCAGCGCGAGGCAACCAGGCGCCTAGAGGCTCTAGGAGTTTCAGGGTAGTATATCCCAGTTGAGCTAAGATGGGCGCAGGCAAGAAGAGAGATATCTAGACAATTTGTGTTTTGGTGTTGTCCCCCTGCAACCTATTAATAGTGTATAAATAATATTTTAATTAATTAACGTGTTTCACAAGCGAGCGCCGCACCCAACTGAGCGCCGCACTTTCAACAACAGAACGCCTGCGCAGCGCTATATCGCAACACAACACAAATAAATAATTGTTTGCAGGCCTAGATAGTATTATTTAGAAGCTTCACTATCATCTGCGTCCTCTATTTCCACCTTGCAAGTGCAGGAATTGTGTC
>NW_022984809.1:306893-311465 GCF_010094145.1 Didymella exigua CBS 183.55
GTTCTTGCCAACAGGCTTTGCGCCGCGCTCTCTTAGCAGTTTATCTGCCATATCTTGTACGTCTGCCTTTGAGGAGGGTAGGCCACGCGCAGATTCCTCAAGTATACGTAGTACAACTGCCTCCTCTTCTAGCTTTGTAAGGCGCTTCGCATTTAGCTTGCAGTCGCGTCAAGAGCGTGTTCTATCGCGTTAGTGTTAGATTGTTCGTTCAGGCACTTTGTAGACTTTCTCAGCGTGTTAGATACTTTGAATTTGGTTTCTTGAGATATCAGATATAGCAAGCTGTACATCAGCTTCAGTATAGAGTGTAGGAGCTTGTTGTGGTTGAGACATTACGCGCTGTTGTTGCGCCGGCGTTCTGGCAGCGAGAGTGCGGCGCTCGGTTGGGTGCGGCGCTCGCTTGTGAAACACGTTATCCTGATAATTGTTATATTACCTACCTTAATAACACCCTTATATACTCTAATAACCCTAGGACTTACTAGTTACAAGTTAAAAAAGTTCTAGAGAGGTTGCAAATTATAATGCTCTAGGCTAATATTAAGAAAAGCAAGTTCTATATTACTAGGACAAAGTATCTAGGTTATATCCTTACTAACTAAGGAATTAAGGTTAACGTGTTTCACAAGCGAGCGCCGCACCCAACCGAGCGCCGCACTCTCGCTGCCAGAACGCCGGCGCAACAACAGCGTGTAATGTCTCAACCACAACAAGCTCCTACACTCTATACTAAAGCTGATATACAGCTTGCTATATCTAATATCTTAAGAAACTAAATTTAAAGTATCTAACATGCTAAGAAAGTCTACAAAGTGCCTAAATAAATAATCTAACACTAACGCGACAGAACACGCTCTTAACGCAACTGCGAGCTAAATGCAAAGCGCCTTACAAAGCTAGAAGAGGAGGCAGTTGTACTACGTATACTTAAGAAATATGCGCATGGCCTACCCTCCTCAAAGGCAGACGTACAAGATATAGCAGATAAACTGCTAAGAGAGCGCAGCGCAAAGCCTGTTAGCAAGAACTAGGTTAACAACTTGGTAAAGCGTACACCAGAGCTCTAGAAGCAGTAGACCCGCCCATACAATCGCCAGCGGGCTGCCTGCGAGGACCCAGCAGTTATCCAGCCCTAGTTCACGCTTGTTCAGTCTATAAAGGCGAAGTATAGTATTATAGACAAGGATGTGTACAACTTTAATAAGTCTAGCTTCCTAATAGGCAAGATCTTGTTACAGCTAGTAGTAATAGGCTTAGAGAAGCCTAGGAAGTAGAAGAAGATCTAACCTAGTAATTATAAGTAGGTTACCCTAGTATAAGGCGTTAGGTTAATAGGGAAGGTTATCCTACTATTCCTTATCCTTGCAGGCAAGGTTCTTATCTCTTACTAGTTTACTAAGGACCTCCTATAGGACTAGTTTATTAATATTAGTCCTACTAGCTAGACTAACAATAATTTAGTGCTTACCTAGCTCTACCACTTTAATACGCATGTAAAGCTAGTTAGGGTCTACTAGCTACTTATTATTAACAGCTATAAGAGCCACTGCTTAGTGGCTTTCCAAGATCTCTGTAGAGAGAAGAAGATAATCACTCTCTGTATGCCCCTGCACTTGTCGCACCTGTTGCAGCCACTTGACGTCGCCTGCTTCTCGCCACTAAAGCGCCTGTATAGCAACAAGGTTTCAGCCTTAGCACGCAGTCACATCTACTATATTAATAAGGAAACCTTCCTGCTAGTCTTTAAATTAGCATTTAGTAAGGTGTTTACTAGAGAGAATATTCGCGCAGGCTTTAGAGGTGCTAGGCTAGTCCTACACAACCTAGAGGTGGTGTTAATAAAGCTTAATGTGCGCCTGCGCATGCCAACGCCACTAAAACCTAGCAACGTTGCCTAGGAGCTAAAGACACCACGCACTGCTTACAAAGTAGAGTAGTAGTTAACTCTAATTTAAAAGTAGATTTAAATCTATTAAGGGTCTCTAGCAAGTTTATTAGATAAGCAGGCTAAATAGTTAGTAAAGGGCGCTTAGCAGATAGCTTGTAATATAGTGTTAATGTAGGAGGAAATAGGCCACCTTTAAGACGCTGTAGAAGTGTCTATAAAGCGCAAGACCTATAAGTAATAATATATACGCGCAGAGGAGACCCTTATAGTTAGTAAAGTAGCTAACTTAATTACTAAAAAGGAGGGTAGGGGTTATAGTAAGGGCAAGATACCTAATTAATTGATTGATTAATTAGTTTAACGTCCTGTGTGAGTCTAAGACTATATAGGACGAGAGCAGTGGGGCTGCTCTAGTAATTTACAAGTTTTTTCTGTGTAAGGGAATAGTATATATAGGTTCGTAGACATATAGTGAGAGCCTGTGCTCTAGTTATAAACCAAGGAAATTAGTTGTCTGTTGTTTGCTGTAGGTACCACTTGTGTGTGCCTACTTTAGTTTCTTGAATAAAAGCTAGTGTAGCTTAGATTCCCCTGTTTGTGTTTAGGAGAAGGGACATTATAAGTCTTGTCTCCTGTAGGCTGCTCTTTATTTTCTTTCTTGCTTCTCTGTAGTTTCTACAGCTAAGCAGTAGGTGTTAAGGTGTTTGTGTATATCTACAGCTACATTTAGAGCTTTCTGTTTTTTGTATATTGTGTAGATATGCTTTGTTGTATCTATGTCCTAGCTTTAGCTGGTAGTATGCGCTTGCAATTTCTCTTCTAGTGTTTTTTAGCAGTGTTATCTTGCTTGTTGGTTTTAGCAAGAATCTTGCTGCATAGGAGCTAGGATTTCTAAGCTTTGCTTTTATAGAGTAGGCTTAGAGTTTCTGTTGCCACTCTTGTCTTGCAATAGCTTTAATCCTAATACCTGTCATTGCAAGGCTTGTAGTATTAGATACTGGTTGCTGTTTTGTAGCTTGTTTTGCCAAGGCGTCTGCTTTTTCGTTTCCTGTGATATCTAGGTGTCCTGGTGTCTAGTGTAGGCTAATTGTTGCGCCTTTGCTGTAAATTGCCTTTGCTGCGTTTGTGCAGCGGATTTGCCAAGCTTGTCTAGGGTTATTAGAAGGAGTCTTTAGCCTTAGAATAGCTGCCTAGTTGTCTGCAAAGACTTAGATCTCTTGTGTTGCTGTAGCTATAGAAGCTGCAAACTCAAAGGCTCTTGTTATGCCTTCTAGCTCTCTATTGTATACAATCTAGCCTTTGCCAATATTATATTTAGTAGAGTAGATTTCTTTAGCCTGCTATTTATAGTCTAGAGCAGTAACTCCTATTCCTATTCCTGTGCCTTTCTTAATAGAAGAGGCGTCTGTATAGATAGCAAGTAGGTTGTCTCCTAGTCTCTTTAGCATTTGCGTTCTATGTTGCTCTACTTCATCTTCTTTAGAGAGTTTAGAGATCTCTGCTTTGTATAATATAGTTTTGTTCTAGGGGCAGAAATAGTAGTCCTGCAGTTTTTCTTCTTCTGTGCTAGGAGTAGCGTTTTGTAGTAATTGTATAATTTGCATAAGCTAAGTAGGTGGGCCTGTTCTTAGCCTTAGGAGAGCAGCTTCTTCCTCTTGTTCTGTGCTAGACTCTAAGTCTTCTCTTTGTAACTGTAGAGTAGCTTTTAGAGTCTTAATTATAATATAAATAGGGTGGTCTTTAGGTAGCTTCCTAGCTCTAAAGGCGTACTTTCTTAGAGCAGTATTCAGTCTTATAGCAGGGGGAGGAAGTGCTGCCTCTGTCTCCTGTGGTGCTATAGGAGAGGTCCTAAAGGTTCCTAGGATTTTTCTTAGGGCAAGATTCTGCAGACCTTGGAGTTGCTTTGTTATTCCTGCTTGTTGTTTCCAGAAGACCTGGCAACCATAATCTGCGATGCTAGAAACGCATGCTAAGCATAGCTGTCTTATAGCGCTAGGAGGGAGGCCTCTATTGCTATTTGCAAGTCTGCACATTCTGTAGAAAGCGTTTCTTGCTTGGCTAATCCTTGTAGCTGCGTGTTCTTTAAAGGAGAGTGCGTTGTCAAAGTAGATTCCTAGCCACTTTACTGTCTTTTTAGGCTCTATAGTAGACCTGTCTGGCAGGGTAAGTGTAGAGCTAATAGCTTTGTTGCTTGTTGTAAAGTGAATAAGCTCTGTCTTTGCTACATTAAATTGTATAGCGCAGCTTGCTCCTTTAGCAAATAGGCTTGCTATGTCTCTTTCTAGCAAGCAGACATTCTTCTTTAGGCTAGTAGATAATGCTGTAATTGCTAGGTTGTGTAGGTAGGAAAGGGAGTAGTTTGTAATAGATTGAAACAGAGGTCTAATTTATATTAGAAATAGAATTGGTGAGACAGGGCTGCCTTGTGGAATTCCTGCTGTAATACTACTAAAGCCCTCTGTTTCTCCCTTAAAGGATAGTCTTAGCTAGCGCTTAGATAGGAATAATTAAACCTATACTATTAGGTTGTAAGGTAGCTGTAGCTGTTGTAATATAGCAAGTAGCTAGTTTAGAGCGACGTGGTCAAAGGCACCTTTAATATCTAGGAATACTATAGAGGTTGTGCGTTTTAGTTTTCTTTGCTCTTAGACCTAGTTTAGCAGCAGTATAGATGCGTCTATTGT
>NW_022984810.1:0-2003 GCF_010094145.1 Didymella exigua CBS 183.55
TTTAATGTATGCTAGCTAAAAGCTGTTTAATCTAGACTTTACTAAATATAGTTACTGTCTCTACGAACCCTAAGGTATAAGAGAGACTCTGGCTATAATAGTAATAGCTAGTACAAGCTTTTACAGTAAGCTTAGCAATACTAATACTAACCTAAACTATCACCGAGTGTCCCACATCACCGAGTGTCCCAAAACTTGCCAAGCCCTCTACCTACTCTCTCTCTCTAACATGCCTCAACTACCAAACGCGTTATTACTTGAACATGAAGGGAGGCTTTAGCTTGCTATTAAAGCCTTGAAATCTGGACAATTCTAAAGCCACCAGGCTGCTGCAGAGGCATTTAACGTTGATTGCCGTACACTCTCTTGTTGCGTCCAAGGACTCACATTTCGCGCAGAAGCTGCCCCCAACTGCTAGAAGCTCACTGCGACTAAACAGCAGACAATCATCCGATACATACTCGACCTCAACTTGCGAGGATTTGCGCCCCAGCTGTGCGAGGTGGCAGATATGGCTGATAAACTGCTGGCTGTACGCGGTGGCAAGCCTATTGGCAAGTGCTGGGCTGATCGCTTTGTAACGCGCTCGCCTAAGCTCAAAATAGCCTTTAATTAAGCAAAGGATAGGCAGAGAATACTCTAGGAGGATCTAGAGATAATTAGCGCGTGGTTTAAGCTAGTAGAGGAGACTAAAGCTAAGTATAGCGTCTATAATAACAACGTGTACAACTTTAATAAGACTAGCTTCTAGATAGGCGTAATTGGCTCTATAAAGGTCGTCACAGGTGCAGAGAGACGCGCCTGACCTGCGCTTGTTCAGCCAGGCAATTGTGAGTAGGTTACAGTTATCTAGAGCATCTGCGCTGCTGGGTACGCGACCCTGCCCTTCATTATCTACAAGGGACGCGTCCACATCTCTGCCTAGTACAAGGAGGCTTCAATACTGCGTAATTAGAAGCTCTCAGTCTCTAAGAACAGCTGGACAAACAACACACTTAGTCTAGAGTGGTTAAAGCACTTTAACGCGCATACAAAGACGCGCTAGGTAGGGGGGTACTAGCTGCTTATTTTAGACGGCTATAAGAGCCACCTTAACCAGCATTTTAAGGACTACTGCCTTAAACACAAGATCCTAACCCTCTGTATGCCCCCCTATTCATCGCACATCCTCTAGCTGCTTGATGTGGTCTGCTTCTTGCCACTGAAGCGCAGGTACTCCCAGCGCGTTAGAGACTTGGCACGCTGACGCGTCTTCTATATTAACAAAGAAGGCTTCCTCCCTGCCTTTAAGGACGTGTTTTTTAACATGTTTACAGAGCAGAACTATTAAAAGGCTTTTAAGGCAGCAGGGCTAGTCCTAATCAACGCGCAGGTTGTATTAGATCGCCTTAAAGTGCAGCTGCGTACCCTACCAGAACCCCTCCTCCTAGAGACGCTATAGCAGTTAAAGACTCTAAGCAATACCTATGAGTTTAGATCTTAATTAAAGCTTGTACGCGATTCCTTTACTCACTTGCCTGTTACAGCTTAGGCTAGTTTCTCCCAGCTTATAAAAGGTGGTGAGCTGATGCTGCATGAAAATGCGCTTCAACGTGCTTAGATCTATGAGCTTGAAGAGCAATTAGCAGAGATGACCAAGCGAAAATCGCGTAAGCGCAAGCTGTCGCAGCAGATATCATGCCTATTTACCAGCCAATTCAGGGGTGCAAATGTATGTACATTTTGCCTCTATTTTGGCTGCAACAGTTATGAGCCCGGACGCTGAAACTGCGCAAGCAAAGATTGAATGGATTTTCGTGTTCCATGGGTGACCACAGCCGAGGGTCTTGGCATGGTACCTGCTCTGTTGGCGTGCTATCTGCAGCAATAGAGCATCGCGAAGAAGGATTCATCTATTACTCAGCACATTAGGTATTCTGCTGCGTTGTGTCACCTCCAATTATGCTGTCCTAGTTGGACGTGAGGGGGTGTGTCGCAGCAGATATCATGCCTATTTACCAGCC
>NW_022984810.1:3553-5161 GCF_010094145.1 Didymella exigua CBS 183.55
CGCTAGAGAAAGATTATAAGAACAAAGTCTTATAACTTTACACTGTCTCCTGTGGTGCTATAGGAGAGGTCCTAAAGGTTCCTAGGATTTTTCTTAGGGCAAGATTCTGCAGTCCTTAGAGTTGCTTTATTATTCCTGCTTGTTATTTCTAGAAGACCTGGCAACCATAATCTGCAATGCTAGAAACGCATGCTAAGTATAGCTGTCTTATAGCGCTAGGAGGGAGGCCTCTATTGCTGTTTGCAAGTCTGCACATTCTATAGAAAGCGTTTCTTGCTTGGCTAATCCTTGTAGCTGCGTGTTCTTTAAAGGAGAGTGTGTTGTTAAAGTAGATTCCTAGCTACTTTATAGTCTTTTTAGGCTCTATAGTAGACCTGTCTAATAGGGTAAGTGTAGAGCTAATAGCTTTGTTGCTTGTTGTAAAGTAAATAAGCTCTGTCTTTGCTGCATTAAATTGTATAGTACAGCTTGCTCCTTTAGCAAATAGGCTTACTATGTCTTTTTCTAGCATGCAGACATTCTTCTTTAGGCTAGTAGAGGATGCTGTAATTGCTAGGTTATCTAGGTAGGATAGGGAGTAGTTTGTAATAGATTAAAACAGAGGTCTAATATATATTAGAAACAGGATTAGTAAGACAGGGCTGCTGCCTTGTGGAATTCCTGCTGTAATGCTGCTAAAGCCTTCTATTTCTCTATTAAAGGATAGTCTTAGCTAGCGCTTAGATAGGAATGATTGAACCCATGCTATTATGTTGCAAGGTAGCTGTAGCTGTTGTAGTATAGCAAGTAGCTAGTTTAGAGCGACGTGGTTAAAGGCACCTTTAATATCTAGGAATACTGTAGAGGTTGTGCGTTTTAGTTTTCTTTGCTCTTGGACCTGGTTTAGCAGCAGTATAGATGCGTCTATTGCAGATTTTTGTGCTCTTCCTCCTAGTTGTAAGGGATAAAGAAGAGCTATTATTTCTGCAAGAGTTCTAAGGCGTTTTGCTACTACTCTTTCTGCAACCTTGCCTAGGCAGCTAAGCAAGGTAATTACTCTATAGGCTTTAGGTGCAGCGTAATTAGGCTTATTTAGCTTTTTTAGGATAATTGCTGTTGCTTTCTTCTATTCCTGTGGGTGGTAGCCATAGTTAAGCATAGTATAGAAAACAGAGAATAATGTTTCTGTCTGTGCTTTATATGCTGCAGTAATAATCTCTTGTGTTAGGGCGTCTGGTCCTGGAGAGCTGCTTTGGATTTGTGCTGAGCAAGCGTATGCTAGCTCTTCTATAGTAAGATTAGGCCATTCCTAGTTACTTGGTTGGTAGTTGTCCCACTCTATAGGCCTAGAGGCAGGAGGGCTAGGGAAGAGATTGATTGATTGATTGATTGATTGATTAGTTTAACGTCCTGTGTGAGTCTAAGACTATATAGGACGAGAGCAGTGAGGCTGCTCTAGTAATTTACAAGTTTTTTCTGTATAAGGGAATAGTATATATAGGTTCGTAGACATATAGTGAGAGCCTCTGCTCTAGTTATAGACAAAGGAAATTAGTTGTCTGTTGTTTGCTGTAGGTACCACTTTCGCGTGCCTACTTTAGTTTCTTGAATAAAAGCTAGAGTAGCTTG